>NC_141036.1:11167500-11360000 GCF_052040795.2 Danio rerio | reverse complement strand
TGCTAATATAAGGACAGAAAAATTTCCTTTGCACCATGGCGCATGGTCTAATAGGGTTGAGCATATTCTCCTATTGACAGTGGCGTAGCGCAAAATGCGGAGGCCCCCCTGCAGGGATCGCTGACGGGGCCCCCTGATGAAGTGGGGGGTTGATACGTCATACGTCAATTTGCATATCACTGACGTCATCATGTTCTACCGTTTCTGTTTGTTTAACAGCCTATGGTTACTAAAGGGGTATTTATAATTGCACTACACTATATAAGCATGTTTATTTAACTAAATTTATTGCTGTTTGAATACAGTATGTCATTATAGATGTGTAGTGAATGTGCAGTAATCTCTCATATGTAATAAACTCAGACAAGTTCAGAAACTGTTACTAAAATATTCATGATTGTGAACAAGAAAAGAATAAACGGTCCAACTAAATTGTTAAAATAAAGGAGAAGCAGATCGGTTAGACTGTACAAGGGAAATACCTTCACACTGCCTGTGCTAAATCATTTGTCGTCGGTACGCAGAGGGGTGATCTGCTCTCGGGCTGCAGGTGGGAGAGACTGCTGTACGAGGACTGACTGGGCCGCCTGTCAGTGCTGTGAGGCAGGGGAGGGGCCGGCGGCATCACACGCAGTTCGTTGAGAAGAGTAGGGACGGTACAGTATGGACAAATGACAGTCTAAAAAAATCTCCAATAACACACAAAAAAGTCGCTAGATTTGTCGCTAGGGGGGTCTGAAAAGTCGCTAAATCTAGTGAAAAAATCGCTAAGTTGGCAACATTGGCGGTAAGCAATCAGAATGAAGTAGTCCACCGCTTGAGAGGTGTTCAGAGAACACAGACCTGTGAACTTTGGTTCCGACCACAGTTGTTCCCAAGAGTTTGATTATTGCGGTTGCCGGATTTTCAATTATTGAAAATCGCGCCGACGCGAGGCCCCCTAATCAAGCGGGGCCCCCCCGCGGTGCGTGCCCTGCGGGCCCGTCCGCTACGCCACTGCCTATTGAGTTATAGGTGTGTTTTGAGAATAAACCAATTAAAGTCTCATCTCCCATTCCCTTTAAGAGTCAGTTGCGTCGCGCCATAAGCGCATTTGCTATTTATATAACAGACTTTGTAAGTGGAAAAACTGAACGCTTCACTAGCAAGAAAACAGTTAAACAGAGCATCTGCAGCGCAAGAATGACAGATGAGCCTCCTCATTATTTACTTTCACTTTCGCTCTCGTGGATAAGGAAACCTTATACGCACAGACATCAATTAGCCGATAAATAATTAATTTAGTTTGATAAGCGCAAATATTTGTTTCAAAACTATTTCTCAGTTCAGTTCTAATTTCCAGCAAAGAATAAATGAACAATAATAACGTCAAAAAATGGAGTTATATCCAAATACACATGCTGTGCCCCATATGGTCTAAAACCTGACAGGTGGGCAAATCTAAGCTTGTTTTTAATAAAACAAATATAAATATGCATATAATAAATAATACTGCTAATAATGATAATATTATATAAAGCGAATTGTCACGAATAAACTGAAAAAGCCCCCGAGATGAAGAAGACATGAAAGTATGGTTTTATGTAGGCTGGAAAATAATATGTTTTTATAATATTTTAATCCTTTATATTCATGTCCTATATATATCCTTATTATATATATCCTTAATATTTTTTATCCTTTTTCATTTGTAAAGATATTTGCGTGTTGCTCTACATCTTATGTGTCATGGCTGTCTGTGTCCACCAGATGCCACTGTAGTTCGCCAGCAACTCCCTTTCATATATACTAATTTGCAATCACAGCTGTCTCTGTTTCCCTGTTGATTACCTGGACTATATATTCAGCCATTTAACCTCTGTTAGTTAGTTCGTCATTCGTCCTTGTTGGTATGTCTTCCTGATTCCAGTTTGTATCCTGTCATAGTTGCTAAAGTCTAGTTTAATCTGTTTGAGTTCCTGGCTTGTTGTTTATTTTGTTACTTAGTCACTTTGATTTTTGAAATTTAGTTCTCTGTCATTGTACAATTTTCAACATTAAATCTGCACTTGGCTCCTACACCCTTTTTGTTCCCGTTTTCAATCCCGTAACGTGACAATATGTGTATTAAGCAATCTGTAAGCGAGGCGCACAACTAACGCTCTCTGCGCTGGACTTTAGACCAGCTTTGTTCTGGTCTATTGAAAAATCTATTATAGTTTCTCGAAATAGCAATATGCCAGCAATGCGCCTCAGAACGCCTCCCTTTTAGACCAGAACGCCTAAGAGCGCACATGATGCCCGCACATATTGAAACCCGTTGACAAAATACCTACGTAACCGGTATGCACTAGACCGAATCAGCATATGAATATCGGTGCCACTGGTGCTGCAACAAGGACGTAAGAAGCATCAAGGGGTACATCAAAGGCATACATAAAAAAACACATTGTGTCACATTATCGCTAAACATTTAATTCTAAACAACTTTAAGGAATACGGACACCGTAAATGATGTCCGGTGTTTGTTCTTGCTGCTTAGGCAACGCATGCAGTACAGCACATCCGGTGAGCGCCTCCCTTCAGATTCATCAACACGCATGATCACGTTCACCAAATTTGCTTAAACTAAGCATTATAAAGAATGGCTATATTTTCCAAGCAAGGATTCTGACACACCAACGAGAGGCAGATGTTTTTTTAAAAGTTGCGTGTAAGGGGGGAAACACGTCAAATTTGAGAAATTTGAAGGCTCATGGAATCAACATAAAGGCAGAGGAATGCACTTGACATCATCAGGCACAGGAGTGTTCACATGGACACCAATACTCCGATTTTAATATGATTAAGACTATACTCTGATTAGGAGTCTACCAAGTAAATAGCAATTTTTTAACACCTTAAAAGACCACAGAAGTTACAGAAGTTTTTTCTTTCCATTTGGCTTGCTTCAATTTAAACAACAGTCTTCCACCAGTCCTTATTTCACATTCTCATCCAATACCTCAGTTTGTCATGAGGGCATGAAAATTATGTTGCTGAATAAAAGTGAAACTGCTGAACTGCAATTGAAGTTATGTGCTACAACATGTAAAACAGGATCATGAGAGGAACATTCAACAACACATCAACAACATCTTAATCATATTATTGTCTAATTCACATTAAGGCATCTTGAGGTTTTGTTCTCGAGCGAGGGAAGGATGAAGCGTGAGAGTTGACAGGCGGATTGGTGCAGCGGTAGCAGTAATGTGGTTGATGTATCGGTCCGTTGTGGTGAAGAAGGAGCTGAGACGGCAAAGCTCTCAATTTACTACATTCCTACTCTCACCTATGGTCATGAGCTTTGGCTCATGACCGAAAGGATAAGATCTTGGATACAAGCGGACAAAATGAGTTTTCTTTGCTGGGTGGCAGGGCGCACCCTTATAGATAGATAGGGTGAGGAGCTCAGAGTAGAGCCGCTGCTCCTCCACATTGAGAGTAGTCAGCTGAGGTGGCGTCTGTTTCAGATGCCTCTTGGATGCCTACCTAGGGAGGTGTTCCAGGCATGTTCCACCGGGAGGAGGCCTAGGGGAAGACGAGGACACGCTGGAGGGGCTTTGTCTGTCAGCTTGCCTGGTAATGTGTCGGGATCCCCCCCCGGAGGAGCTGGAGAAAGTGTCTGGGGAGAGGAAAGTCTGCGGTTCTCTCCTTAAGGCTGATTTATACTTCTGCGTCAAGCTCACGCGTGTGCTACGGCGCAGCCTACGCGTTTACGCACAGCCCTACGCCGTGGCCATCGGCGTCACTGACGTGCACTTCTCAAAAGATTTAACTACACGTTGCAACGACGCGTAGCGCAAGCTCTGTGATTGGTCTGCTTGGTATCGCAGACGAGTCAGGGCAGGACTGAGAGCCGCGCGAGCTCAATTGAGCGATTGTTTACAAGTGTGGAGTCCCGTGAAGAAGCTCCGGATGGAAAGTTTTGTTTTGCGTTTACCTCATAGTTAAAGTTGTTGCACGTCCGCCGGTTCCTGCCTCAAAATGAGCGAGTTTGAGCCACTTGTACATTCAGGAAGCTTTCAGAAAAAACAAAACAGCAGCGTAGAAACTCGACACAGAGGAACATTTACACCTCACTGCCAACTAGCGTTTCGGAAGTGTTAATGCAGACCAACAGAGACAGCGTGCAGAAGTATTAATGCACAGCTACACGCGTTGCATGCGCCATGGGTTACGCCGATCACTTGGACGCAGAAATATAAACCAGGCTTAAGACTGCTGCCCATGTGACCCAGCACCGGAAAAGCGGATGAAAATGGGAATTAAAATTATATAAACATTTTTATTTTTCTAGAGTCATCCACCATATTTTGTGGCTCAAAAGTATCAGTTCAGGCACTGTTTTGGCACCGGTACCATTTTAAAAGTAGCGATTTAGTGATTTGTATTGAAATAACCCCAAACCATACAAATTAATGCAACAAAGGATCATTGGACAAATGTGCTCTGGTGTACATTTTTGAGAACCAAGAAATGTGTGCTCATGGGTACATATGGCTGCATCCCCTTGTGTAAAACAAATGCTACGGAACAGTTGACTGCTTAACATCTTATGGATGACTTTTCCGGTTTGACTGGTTTGCTTGGCAACTCACCACCAATGGTGCCAGGCTTGGCAGACAAAGTGGTGGAAGCATTGTTTAGGTGAACAATTATTCGATGCAAGTTAATTCACTGTTTCATTGGTTTTGTTTTGCTAATCTGCAAAGTCTGACCATTTGTTTCTGTGTCTGAAGTGGGGGTCCTTTTCTGTTGAAATCACTTTGACAAATTCAATCATGATATTCTTAACCACGCCTCTCTTGCTGTTAACTTGTTATGAGAGAATGATGCACAAATGAAAGCCCCGGCCCCTACTCAATATTCAGTTTTAGTTGGAAGCACAACAACATACCAATAGGCTCTGCAGATTTCGTTGCACATCAACTTTAAAGTGCCTGAAGCCGCTAACTTGCATTTTTTGAATCCCCAAAGCTCACACTTTGAGCTAAACAGTAAACCTACATCTTGGATGACTTGAGGGTGAGTGTACGAAAAGTAAAATATTTCCTTTTGTTGCATATGCTTCCTTGTATCAAACAAGAGTTGTTTCTGGTAAATAAAGCCATGTTATAAATCACCTGGGTGGTTTTGAATGCTCAGCTATGTCTAAACCATGATTGCACATTCCTCACAAAGGCCACAGGTGTGACTAATGGCCTATCACTGACCATGTGTGTGTACAGATTGAATGACAATAGCTGCTTAATCGTCTTGTAATGCGTTGAATAGGTAGTGACGCTGTGTTTGCTCTGTGCAGGTGCGGCGGCTCAGGGCAGGGTGTGAAAACACACAGGTGTAGAGAGGGAATTCCACTGATTGTGTGAAAATGGCCTCCATAACACTGATCATCAAAACTGGCATCACATGATTTCCTCAGGCCCACGCTGACATCTGCATTCATTGTTGCAGGATTTTGTGACAAAGACACAGTGTTATGGTTGGTAATCTAACATAAACACAAGAGCATATGCTGCAGCCCCATGTTTGTGGAATTTACTGTGCTCCTGTTACTCACCTGAAATGCCTCCGTCATCTGTTCCGTCTTGGACCACAGTTACACACACTCACACACACACCTGTGCCACTGAAGTGACAGATTGACCACCTGTCCCTGTGAGTGGGTGGGAACAGTCGGACTGAGGCAGATTGTGAGTGGGCGCAGAGATGACTGACGCATCCTGTGACCAATCTGTAAACAGATTCTGCACCCTGTAAGCTCTGGCGCTGCACTGAGGGTGATACCTGAAGAAGACTTCTGTTAGAGCAGAAATCCACCATTTGAAATAGAATAAAAATGTGTAGAGCCAACCATCAATATAATATAACCTACAAATAATTAGCATTCATATAACACTGCTTTTAGTGTAAACACCTTTAATTTGAAGCAAATAAAGACACACAAGGACTTAAAGTAGCTTTATTAGATATAAAAAATATTGACCTATGTCACTTTTCTCACAGCTTATAGACTGATTCACATGGCCACCATTTTAAAAGCAAAAGCAAGGCTGCGGTGGGAACTGGGAAGAAACCCAGAAGTATTTTTCTGGAGTGACACAGCAGTGTCCATGATGGCGTATTGTTGTATACCTGGCTGTATATTTTATCAGCGAAGAGAAAGTGACACAAATGTATCATTTCAGCGCTTTTCAAGTGACCTGAAGGTCCATTCAGAATGGATTTTGAAATTAAAAAGGCATATTGGACCTCATGTTCAGCTAAGTTGAGGGAAATGGCACTAGTTAGCTAATGTTTTCTTTTCCAAACATGTTCCCAAACTTTTCCCCAAATGTTTTATGGCTAGTTTCCACTGAGTGGTACAGTACGGTACTGGTTGGTACGGGTCACCTTTATCAGTCTTGCGTTTCCATTGCTAAAAGGGTACCAATGGTACTATTTTAGTGGGCATGGTGTATGACAGAAAGTTTCCGATGACAACATTTTCTCTGGAGAAAATGACTACAATAAAGCTGTACGGGTCGTTCACATGTCATATGAGAAGCACTTCTCACAACACAGATGCTTTATACGCATAAATACTTCTGTATAAATGTTTATTACTAACTTTTCTATGAACATAATCTGATTATAACTGATTGACAACAGATCAATGAAATAGCCCACTGTAACGTCTGCAGTTATATAAAATAAATCGCATCATTTGCTGCTGTTTTTTCCGGCTTCTCCTTTGATTTTTTTTTTTGCTCTTCACTCTTGTGTTTGTTTATTTCTGACAGGATCGGATATCAAAGCGCTTCAATGATAACAAGCACTTTATTAATATGAGCATGTTATTTCAAATATAGACGTGATCGCGAGCTCTCTGGACAGTAAAACTGCTCGCACTTTTAGACGGGCTAGTAAAACAACAGCAGGACACAGCAGATTTTGTTCTTCTTGGCTTTGTGGCTGTTCATCAAGACAACGACAGGGTTTGTTTGAGCTCAGGTCGATCATGGCTCGTTATTATATGTATATATTATTATGGTGCAATGTCTCGGCTGTGTATTTAAAACATGGCGGTTTCTTTGTTTTCATTCTGGCTTGTTGCGCGAGGGAATAACATTTCTCTGTAAACCAATAGCGTTCAGCTGTGCATATAGCTCCACCTTTTGGTATCCTTTGAAAAGGGTGCTGAAAAAGTGGTACGGTTCGGTTCGGTGTGCCTTTTGACAGTGAAAACGGCCATAAAAGCATACTGCCCTACTGAAAAAAAAACAGCTTAAACCAGCCTAGGCTGGTTGGCTGGTTTTAGAGGGGTTTTGGCCATTTCCAGCCTAGTCTTAGCTGGTCAGGCTGGGTGATGACAAGCTAAAACCAGCTTGACAAGCCTAGTCAGGCTGAGAGCCCAGCCAAAACCAGCTATGTCCAGCTTAAACCAGTCTGGTCAATTGATTGGCTGCTCATGGGCCAATCATATGTGTTTAGAGCCGGAAAAAGAATTTAACTGTTCTATAATAATATTTTGGCAAATTGAACCAAATGAACGAAATGACTCAAAAAAATATTTGTTCATCTCGATGAACGAGACTCAAAGATCTGAGTCAGTAAAATGATCCGAACTTCCCATCACTAGAGCTAATTCTAAAGGACTTCATGAAAGGACAGTAACTGAACTTTTATTCAAACAAATAACTATAAAACGTCAAATCGTTTATCTGCCTCCTTTCTTGGTAGAACATCGTATCGGACAGATTTTGTTTGAAATTATGTCATTTGTCCTTTAATGTTGTTTGAAGTATACCGGGGCCTTTACAACTTTACATTTAAATCTTGAAGTGAACCATGCATAAAGTTACTGATTCTCAAAAAGAAAGAGTTGACTCATTAAAATGAGTCAATCTCTAAACAGACCTTTAGCTTCACTTAACCCCCTCCTCAAACACTAGCAGATCATGGGGGACAGGATTGCATCATGTTGTCAAGACGCTGTGATCTGCACTGAGAGGAAATCAGCTTTATTTACTGCCTAAAGACGAGGCTAAGTGAAGTAATGATTGAACCTTGTGCTGTGTACCCATCATTTTACTGATCACAGCTAAAGCAACATATTCTACAATCTACAATGCAGAATTTACAGGCTGGTTTTCATAAAAGGAAGGACCAGTACCAAAGAATATATACATAGGGCTTTGTCAGACTTCGACAGAGACTTTCTCAATGCCCAGTTTATTTGGACCAACTTCTTCTTCCTCATAATCACAACCTGTAAGAGTGATTAAAATGGTGGCCTTCTTGTTTTCTCTAGCATGCAAAATATGCATTTATTTGCGCAGCCTGTAGTTCTGTGGTTAACCTGCTTAAAGGGATAGTCATGACTTTAGGTGACACACTGATGTCTTGTGAAGTGAAATGATGGTCAGTGTAAGCAATTGAACATTATTTACAATATTATTAATTAATTCACATTATTATTATTAAACCACAGCCTGGTCAAACATATAATGATGCATATGTTAATGCAGTCCAATTGTAGTCTGGTCACTTTCGATGACGACCACGCTGAGCAAACGTTTAGTTCCATTGTGCCCATCCCTGTTCCTGAAGATCTACCTTCCTGCAGAGTTTAGCTGCATCTTTAGATCCAAGTCCCCTGTTTTTAATTAACAAGTAAACCTTTAGATCCTACTTAGTATGTCACCAGGAGCCATGACTTATAATTGTATGTGTTTTTATGTGTTTATTTTTAATCTAAAAACCAGTCACCATTCACTGCCATTATATGAATCACAAAGAACACCTTAAAAAAGTCACCTATATCTTGGATGTACTATAGCTGCTTGCTTCAATACTTGATAAGCTGTTTTGACATATGTTACAAGCAGTAAACCAATCACAACAGACTGGGTCATAACACCAATCAAAACATATTAGCGTTACACTGAACAAATCATATATGAGTATCTAGGATAATTAGGTAAAAAAAATGCACATAATGCAATGAAAATGTTTTGTGACCTTGCATGCATGTTAGCCTGTTATTACCCCCCCACAAAAAAATAATAATAAACCTTTTATAATGCATAATTGGGGCACTTTTTTAATTTTGGTTGTGTCGACTAGGAAAATATAATTAAATAATACTGCAAAATATACACATACATTTCTAAATATACAGTTAGGTCTATAAATATTTGGACATCGACACAATTCTAACATTTTTGGCTCTATACACCAACACAATGGATTAGAAATTAAACGAACAAGATGTGCTTTAACTGCGGACTGTCAGCTTTAACTTAAGGTAATCAACATTTAAATTAGGTGAACGCTGTAGGAAATACTACAATTTACATATGTGCCTCCCACTTGTTAAGGGACCAAAAGTAATGGGACAGAATAATAATCAAAAAATCTAACTTTCACTTTTTAATAGTTGGTTGTAAATCCATCGCAGTCAATTACAGCCTGAAGTCTGGAATGCATAGACATCAACAGACACTGGGTTTCATCCCTGGTGGTGCTCTGCCAGGCCTCCACTGCAACTGTCCTCAGTTCCTGCTTGTTCTTGGAGCATTTTCCCTTCAGTTTTGTCTTCAGCAAGTGAAATGCAAGCTCAATCAGATTCAGGTCAGGTGATTGACCATATGCAATTGGCCATTGCATAACATTCCACTTCTTTTCCTTCCAAAACTCTTTGGTTGCTTTTGCAGTATGCTTTGGGTCTTTGTCCATCTGCACTGTGAAGCACTGTCCAATGAGTTCTGAAGCATTTGGCTGAATAAAAGCATGAAATTATTGCCTGAAACACGTCAGAATTCATCCTGCTGCTTTTGTCAGCATTCACGTCCTCAATAAATACAACAGAATCAGTTCCATTGACAGCTATACGTGCCCACGCCATGACACCACCACCATGCTTCACTGCTAAGGATCATGAGCAGTTCCTTTCCTTCCCCATACTCTTCTCTTTCCATTACTCTAGTACAAGTTGGTCTTGGTCTCATCTGTCCATAGAATGTTCCAGCACTGTTAAGGCTTTTTTAGAACTCTAATCTTACCTTTCTGTTTTTGAGGGTCACCAATTGTTTACATCCTGTGGTGAAATCTCTGTATTCACTCTGGTGTTGTCTTCGCTTATTTGTTGACTTTTGAAACACATACACCTACCTCCTAGAGAGTGTTATTGATCTGGCCAACTGTTGTGAAGGGTGTTTTCTTCACCAGAGAAAGAATTCTTCGGTCATCCATTTTTTCAGCCTAATAATGGCTTGCTTGACTGATAGTGACAGCTTTTTGGATATCATCTTGTGAGTTAACAGTAACAGATCCCCAATCCAAATAGCACACTTGCAATGAACTCTGGACCTTTTATCTGCTCATTGTAATAGGGATAATAAGGGAATAACACACACCTGACCAAGGAACAGCTTAGATGCCAACTGTCCCATTACTTTTGGTCCCTTAACAAGTGGGAGGTACATTTCCAAACCTTTGTAATTTATACACCGTTCACCTAATTTGGAAGTAAATAACCTCAAATTACAGCTGACAGTCTGCAGTTAAAGCATCTTGTTCATTTTATTGCAAATCCATTGTATTGGTGTATAGAGCCAAAAAAGTTAAATTGTGTCGATGCCCCAATATTTATGGAGCTTACTGTATAGTGAGAGTGTAGAGATCAACTTGATTCTATATTTTCAGAGTGGACATATACTTTCAGAGTGGACACATATATATTTTCTATTTAGGCACAAGTTTGTATGCTGTGACAGGTGGATTGGTGGAATTTTCTGTTCAGTGTTATGGGTGATGCCAACTGACACAAACACAATACATTTATAAAGTGTGCTTCACACAGGTGAGTGAGCTTGACAAATCACCTGTAGAAACACTATCTTTCTCTTTGAAAAACCACGGCACTCTTACTTCAGCACAAATCACTTTGTTTAGCTAGCACTTCTTGTGTGTATTGCTTCTTCTTGTTCAATTGCTGAATGCCTCCTGAATTTTAAGACACTTTGGTCAAAAGTGTCTGCTAGATGCAAATGCAATTTAGTTTTTTTTCCAATTCAAACTCAGATATTAAACAGCTGTTTTAAACACAAGTTTAATTAATCCATCAACAACCTCAACATGGCTGTCTTTAAAAGTTTTTTAAGTCTTATTAAAATGGTTTAATTCAGATAAGTGACAGTGTCCATTTTATGCATTTAAGAGCTGTCCACAAAACTCTTGCCACAGACAAAGAACAGATATGTGATGTAGCTTATTTTTGATTATCATTAAAGAAAAAAGCGGGCGAGGCAGTGGCACAGTAGGTGGTGCTGTCGCCTCACAGCAAGAAGGTCGCTGATTCGAACCTCGGCTCAGTTGGTTTTCTGTGTGGAGTTTGCATGTTCTCCCAGTCCAAAGACATGCGGTACAGGTGAATTGGGTAGGCTAAAATTGTCCGTAGTGTATGAGTGTGTGTGTGGATGTTTCCCAGAGATGGTTTGTGACTGGAAGGGCATCCGCTGCGTAAAAACTTGCTGGATAAGTTGGCGATTCCGCTGTGGCGACCCCGGATTAATAAAGGGACTAAGCCGACAAGAAAATGAATGAATGAATAAAGAAAAAAGCATTTTTAAGTCAGAAGTTGTAGCTGATTGAGCCAATGCTAACTATACCTGGAGCCATGAGTGTGACAGAAACAGCACCCTCATAAATTAATCTAACAAAATCCACAATGTCAGCCACTACATCTATAACGCCGTCAACATGATAGGCACTTTTTGTCTTTAGCCTCTCCAGAACTTTGTAGCAGCATGACATCCAACCCACTCAACTCAAGCTAAATTTACTGAAAAGTTTCTGTGACGCTGACATGTTGAATTCCTGCTGGTATCCAGTGATGCAGAGTTTCCACCGTTCAACTTTTGAATCTGCTTGTAGACAAAACAAGCATGAAACAGGTAAAAACATCTAAGTGTAATAGAGGCCAAGCATTGAAGTGCTGTGCAGGTAAACCTTACTCCTCTGACCTCTAGAAGATGCTCTAGCGACAGATGCTAGAAGCCATGGACTTTAGCCTCCATGTTGGAGCAACCGACTCACATGCAAAGAGTGTTGGGTAGGACGGCGGGGTTACGTTGGTGCCATGACCTGGATGGGAGTGGGATTTAGGGCAGTGTTAATCTTGTTAGAGCAATCGACTCCCATGCAAAGAGTTGCCGGTTTGATTCCAGCTTGGATCAAGTTGGGTAGTGTAGGACCTGGTGGGGTTACATTAGCCACGTTTATAATGTCGTGTCTAAAACGAGCCAGTCAGTGCAAGCCAGCACCAGTCACATTTCTATAGTCACTACCGAGGCCTGATTAGGCCAAAGCGGGGCTTTCTCTAGGCCAGCGGATGGCCCTTTTTGGCCCGCCAAATACCTTGCTGTAAGCGGTTCATTCATGCATTCATTTTCTTGTCTGCTTAGTCCCTTTTTTAATGAACCGCCAGCTTATCCAGCAAGTTTTTACGTAGTGGATGCCCTTCCAGCCGCAACTCATCACTGGGAAACATCCACACACACATTCACACACACACTCATACACAATGGACAATTTAGCCTACCCAATTCACCTGTACTTCATGTCTTTGGACTGTGGGGGAAACCGAAGCACCCGGAGGAAACCCACGCGAAGGCAGGGAGAACATGCAAACTCCACACAGAAACGCCAACTGAGCCGAGGTTCGAATCAACGACCTTCTTGCTGTGAGGCGACAGCACTACCTACTGCGCCACTGCCTTTCCCCACTGTAAGCGGTTTCTTTCTTAATTTATTTTGGAGATAATACAATATATGAATGCAATAGAAGGACAACGTACATGTGGCAATGTTTAAGTTGCTTTCCCGGCCCAATAAAATCCCTGGCTTGCACTGGCCCGACAGTGGAAATGCTGCTATTGGTGACATGACTCGGATGGGAGTAAGGTTTGGGTTGTACTTGAAACAGAGGCCAGCTAGTGAAGTGCTGTACAGGTAAACTTTACTCCTTTGACCGTTAAAGCCTGTTTCACACCACAAGCGTGAGCAGCGCGTGTTTTTTTCGGCTTCCATATTAACAGATTGAACCAGTTTGAATTTCTATAGTTGTATGTTACTTCAAGAAGCTATGTCTTTAATTGAAAACAAACACAAATGTGGTTTGCCTTTAACACCTATTTATTTTACTTTACAGTTAGGAGACATGTTATCAGTGATGCAGTGGCACAGTAGGTAGTGCTGTCACCTCACAGCAAAAAGGTCGCTGGTTCAAGTCCTGGCCGAGACAGTTGGCATTTCTGTGTGGAGTTTGCATGTTCTCCCCGTTTTCACGTGGGTTTCCTCTGGGTGCTCCGGTTTCCCCCACAGTCCTTACACATATAGGTGAAGTAAATTACCTAAATTGGCTGTTATGTATGAGAGTGTGTGTGAATGTGAGTGTAAAGGTGTTTTCTAGTACTGGGTTGTGGCTGGAAGGGCATCCGCTGCAATAAATATGTGGCGGAATAGTTGGCAGTTCATTCCGCTGTGGCAACCCCTTAAATAAATGGAAATTAATGAATGACTGAAATGATGAAAGACATGCAGATGCAAACACTAAAGAAAGTATAAAGTCATTATGTTTTCTTCATGTGCGCACAAAAATATTCTCGTAATTTATAATCTGATTGTGACTGAAGACACATTTTGAGGATGTTTTAATCCTCACCTATTGACCTTATTCTAAAATGCGGAAGTGCGCCTGTTTTCGCGATTGTCTTAGAACTTCCGATTCAGTCGCCTATGGGAGAAATGACTAGGAATAATAAACGGCAGAAAATGGCCAAACTACTTGCTCAACAAACAAATGTTTGCATGACTACACAGACCAAGTAGCATAATATAATAAGAAAATATTCAATTGCAACATCAAGCAGCGTAACGAGCAGTTGTTAACGTCAAAAAATGAATGGAAGTGAATGTGACCGGAAGTCGCGAGACAAAAAGATTCAAATGGCTGCACCCGCTCGACAGCTGAGAATAAGGTGAATAGAGGATGAGGGAGCTCAGACGTAACCTACTTTGTATTCCAAAGACAAATGAATAAATGAATGGGGTTTGAAGTGACTTGTTGGTGAGTAATAAATAGCATCGCTTTCTTTTTTGAGTGAACTAGCAGACACTAAATCCTAAGAGGCCTAATCAAGAGTTAGCAGTAGCCTAACATTTATGTTCTGAAATGTCAAGAAAAAAATTGTGATTAACCAGGCTAAGTTACTAAAAGTTAAACTGTGGTTTGTGTTAACTTAAAGCTGTTTTTTTCCCTCCAACAACAGATGTAAAATCATGAAAATCTTCGAAAGGTGCGATTTTTAATCATCTAAATTGGAGAGGAGTAGAACATGAGTAAAGGACAAGCTGTCTGGCAAAGACCAGATGTCCTATGAGTCAGATGAGCAAATGAGAGCTGTGAAAAGTGGAAAAAGAGGTAGAAAAGAGAGAAACTGATATATTGTGAGAGCGCTAAGGAAGGAAGGAAGGAAGGGGAAGAGAAGGTGACTAAGTTGAGACACCATGTGGAGGCAGAAGCTCTACTGATGATTCACCGCGGGAAGGAGAACAGCGGCTGCCGCCCTCCAGCGGCCATCTTACACATCAGCACATAAACACGAACATAAACACTGCTCTTTTTCTCTACCGTTTTTATTCAGATGAGTGAAACACTTTCAGTTACAAAAATGACTTTAAATGAACAACACTGTACAATGAACAAGCGAGTTATTTGTCAACTATTTTTTGGTTTCAGAGATAATTACACCGAAAGGCTAACCTGTCATCATAGGGAGGAAAAGAGAGACACAGAGAACAGAAAAGAAGGACTGCTCAACTCAAGGGAGAAGAAATAGGGACGATGGAAAGGGTAAAAACATGACAAGGTACATCAACAAGCAAAACAGACGCACGCACATATTCACACCGCCAAAATAACCGCATTTCTGACAAGAGTGTAAAATACGTCCACGCGCGTGAACATAAGCAGTGACGCACCCGCGCGCGCTCTTTTACGCACAGACAGAGTGAGCAGTGAAATTAAATCTGGGAAAACATTTAGGGGACAGATTAAAAATCCAGAGAGAGAGAGAGAGAGTCAAAGCATAAAAATCATCACAGACATACCAAGTCTTTTCTGTATGATCATCATCATCATGAAGATTCCCCCCAAATAATCAACAATTAAAAATATACATTTTCTTTATTATCTGCTTTGGATAGTTGAGGTTATACCTTCAGAAACTGGGTTGCTAGGTGACCAGAGACGAAATAAAACAGCTGAGGAGGTGTTGTTCGTGGAGCTCTTTGGTTTAACTAGACGTGTTTAAGTTCTTTGCTATTCTTAAAAATCTTTTAAACACCTTTGGCCTGAAGCTGGTATATTTTTCATCTTCTTCTTTTTTACGAGTAATGCACATACAACGCTAGCATAAAACAACCAGAAAGAAAAATGAGGATGAAAATAGCCTACTCATATTTGCAGTTCTATCAGTCAGGCCCTTTTCAGATGCTAAGACTGATGTTTTCTGGTACTTTTAAACCCTTCTCCGATTGTTAATAATTAATTTATAAAGTGAACGCCAATGCGAATCAAACTGAAGGATTGTGAGCAGGGTTTTAGGGAGTGTGTGTGTTGTGTTCGCCCTCAGACTGGCGTGTTGCTTTGGTATCATTTCTCTGGAGATTCACGCCACTGAGAGACTTGCACTTTGAACACGCTCCCTTACGCTGCTGTTAACTTGCATATCAACATCGTTAAGTTAAAGTATCAGAAACTGCGCCCGACTCTGACGGTAAGAACGAAAGCTAGAGGAAAGGTAACGGAGGATTGAAAAGTTTCCGTTATACATCTTCAACATCGCTGCGTTTTTAGACATAAAATTTGTCACCTAGCAACAACAGTCACCGCTCTTACTCACCTATCTCACTTACATACATACACATACAGGTACACTGTGTGTGTGAGATAGAGTCTGTGTTTAGTGACTGTGTAAAAAGCATTCCCAAGAGCCAAGGCAGTGAACTTGTATGGATGAAACTTTTAGGGCTTTTCACACTTTCAGTAGTTAACCCTGGGTCATTCTAAGCTCTTGGTAAACAAAACATTGACATTGCCTATAAATGACCCTCCTTAAGAATTAATCCTGGGTATTCAAAAGCTGCCATTTCATAGCCTACTGCAAATTCCAAAATGCTAACTTGCATATTCTGTGTCAGTATCTTTGATTGGAGTAATACCTCATATTGACTTTATTCTTCAATGCGGGAGTGTGCTAGTTTTTGCGATTGTTTGCATGTGGGAGAAATGATTAGGAATATGACTAGACATGGGCTGGTATAAGATTCTGACGGTATGATAACCTTGAATAAAAATTTCACGGTTTGACGGTATTGTGATTACTGCTCTGAAAGATATTCTTTTTCTGGGTACACACTATATTTCATTTTGAGAAACATTTTTTTTAAGTATTTTGGAGCAGTAAACACATCAGCCTAAATAATTCAATTAAGTCATTGACTTCTGCAGTCTTTTAATTGTTTTTAAAAACATAAATTTCTTTACAATTTAAAACGGCATCCTTGGATATCATTTCCTATCAAGATACTGTTGTCCTAACAAATAAAAAAATATTTAAAAAATCGTACATATACCTCAGGAACGGTAGAGAAGCTGACTTTTCCAAACCGCAGTATACCATCAAACCGGTTATCGTCCCATGCCTAACTATGAATATAATAAACTCCAGAAAACGAGTCAAAATACTTGCTGTACAAAGAAGTGTGTTCATGATTATACAGACAAAGTAGAATAATACAATACGAAAATATCAGTCATCAGTCAGCTATCAAGCAGCAAAACGAGCTGTTTTTACCATCTAAAAATGAATGGAAGTAAATGAGATTAGAAGTCTTGAGCTGAAATGAATCCAATGGCTGTGCTCACTTATACGAGGAAAATAAGGCCAATATTGTAGTGCCAGTTCATACATTGCACAAAAAAGTTTACAATAATTGTATTACCCATTTTTATGAACTTTATTTTCAAATTGAGAAAATAGAAACTGCAAATGTTAAAACACAAATTTCGCTGCTAAGAGTTTTTTTTCACAGAATTGCATTGGTAACAGTTTTATTTCGCCCTTACAGGTCACGTGGTAATAGTAAAAGTCGCTTGATCATTTAAGAAAAAATAGTGTGTGTTGATTTGCTTCTGGCTCTCCTTGGCATGGTGCAGAAAGCACCACAGGAGGCCCTACTGCAATGTACAGCCAAAAAAGTTGTTCAGTCATGACAACTCTGGAGGGGATAACCAGCATTTAATGGCATGGTTATGAAATTCTAGAACAAGAATAAAATATTTAATCTTAGCTTAATGTCGGCTCTGTGATTTTATTTTATTTTTTGTACATTTTTATTTTTATAATCCTGAACGATTGTAGCATGTCAGACTGCACGAACATGGCTCCCTTGTCAGACTGTAAGATCTCAGCTGCCATAAAGTCAGACTGAACTACAATGAACACGAAAACGAAACACAAAACAAACATGAAAGTAAACGCCCCTGGAGTTTGACGTCATCCACCCGTGACATTTTTACTATTCTGCGTTCTAAA
This sequence comes from Danio rerio, assembly GCF_052040795.2. Classification (NCBI taxonomy): domain Eukaryota; kingdom Metazoa; phylum Chordata; class Actinopteri; order Cypriniformes; family Danionidae; genus Danio; species Danio rerio. The sequence continues at coordinate 11,342,334 of NC_141036.1, read as the reverse complement.
ATGATTCATCACATTAAACGTAAAAACTCTGTAGCGGCAATTTTGCACACAGCATATCCCAATTATAAATGTTTTGACATTACCCCGCGTTGTTTGAATAGTCACATGAATCGTATCATCAAATTCTGCTCTCCTATTGGTTCTTGAATTGACATTCATCGCAGCAGTTGTCACACTGCAGGAAAGTGTCTAAAATCTTCTGACACTGCCAGAACTTCATCTGAGGAAAAATCTGATCGCAATAGGCATTTAGCGGCTGTCAGTGAACATGTCAAACCAACGATCAAAGATCTCCGATTTTAGCCTAGGATTTCAGGAATATTTTAGGATTTCCCAAAATTGTCTCATGACAAAATCGTGGCTGAAATGTCACAGTGTGAGCAGGGCTTAAGTCAAAATAATGAAAAGTCTGCCAGCAGATCTCTACAGGTAGTGCCAGGGAGGAGGAGGGCTAATAATAAGCATGCATAATCACTCAGTATACCAGAGCCAAGATTGTGTACACTACATATGTGCTAATGTGGATTCGAAAGTACTCCTGGTGGGCTGGTACTACTGCGTATGAATAAACCAATAGGTGATTGTTGGAAATTTGAAGTGTTTGAAAAGCTCCCAAGTACATTGTGTGGTTCTTTCATTGCCTTGAATGTTTGGTAAACACAGTTTAAATACACATCTGTGATATATGTAAACCTACCAACCTCTCACTTGATCTTAACCGTACGTTCACACCGAAAGCGGCGACAGCGTCAAAGTAGCCGGAAGTCATTCATTTTCAATGAGAGCCGGCGGCGAGGAGCAGCGCGGCGCGTCTTCGCCGGCGTGAGCGTCGAGGAAAGTTGAAATGAAGTCAACTTTATGGTAATGACCTATGACGCGGTTCGGCGGCAAGCAATCAGAATGAAGACGTCCATCGCTTGATAGCAGTTCAGAGAATACAGACCTGTGAACTTTGGTTCCGACCACAGTTGTTCCCAAGGGTTTGATTATTGCGGTCACCGGATTTCCAATTATTTACAATTTTTTCCTACAGGAACATACATTAAATAAGTTACTGGCGAGTTACTGATGTTCATTAATGCTATATAAATTTATCTTAAAAAAGCGGGAATCTCACGCGATGTGACAGTACAAAACAGTACTGCTGCTTCAGGATATTTCAGACATATGGACACATATTGGATAAATAGAGCAAAGCCACAATGCACGCAACTTGATCCTCCATTGTTGTATGAATTTGATAAGAAGTGCGCAACATTTTCACGCTAGAAACATGTTTTATGCAGGAATGTAACTGATATGCTGCAACGGCTCCTTTAAATATGAGATCAATGTAGCGAGTTTTGACGCTCTCGCTGCCGGAGCTGAAGGCAGAGAGCGTTGTCGCCAGGGCGGCCAGAGCGTCCTTGGACGCTCTCGCCGCTTTCGGTGTGAACGTACGGTAAGAAGGACTAATCGCAAAAGCAAAAGAGGGTTTTACCTCTGTAACTTTGGTAAACCCCAAATAGTATGAAAGGGTTGACTTTGGTGTAGGGCTTTTAAACCCAAATTAAAAGGCAGTAATAACCCCTCTAAATTCCAATTGTTAATTGTATATTTACCTGGTGTGAAATACAGGGTTTAGGACAATGATATCCCAGAGTTAAGTGCAGTGTGAAAAGCCCTATTTAGACCATGCTTTGGTCTGAACAAGTCACCTCAGCCCCAACTGACGTATGCAGCCCGCTTCTCTGTTTAAAGTCATTGATCTATTTGGTTTTTCATTAAGAGAGTGAGGTATATGAGGATCTATCTCTCTTCTACACCCTCTAACCAGGAGACAGAACAACAGACACGTTACAAAATAAATACGAAACAAAGCAGGAGTAGAAATAGGACAAAGAGGAGGAGGAGGAGTGAGGCAGAGAGCAGAAGAAGAGAGGAAGATGGAGCACTGATACATTTCCACCATCATACAGTGCATACATTTGACTGCGTTCCATCTCCAGGATCCCTCCATCTTTCCTCTCCTAAAGTTTTTTTGGTTTTGTAGCTGTTTAAAGCTTTCAGGTCAAGGCTCACGGCAGCACTGCGCTCATCACACGTGTGCGGTAGCCATCACGACAGTAACCATAGCAACATGATCGCTAACAGCAGCAGTGCTAAGACAGGTATGTACACATACAATGCAGGTTCTTTTTGAACCGAATCCATTCTAAGCCATGGCAGTGCATGCTTTTACTCTGGAAGGTTACTTGAGCGTCGAATGAATGCTACCAAAACACTTGGGCAGAAGAAACACAGTGCTGCTTTTTCCCCTGATAGGTTTCCCCTCCACAGGCTCTGTCCAGTAAGGGACAGCTAAGAGGTCGAAAGGACGAGCGTCCACCCCTACGCTGCCGACTAGCAGCCGGTCCGTTTAGACCGGCAGTTGCATTTGTCGATGGATTTGGTTTGAAAGGTCGCCTTGGCAAAGGAAGTTTACATTTGAATACAATCTGGTACCTCAAACACACCCACTACAAAACAGCATTTGGAATATATTAAATAAATAATAATAATAATAATAATAATAATAATATAAAAAAAGATTTGTTAAGAAAACTCACAAACGAGCAAGAGGGAGAATAAATAAAGAAATCAAAGTCTTTCAAAAGGGGGAGGAAGAAAACCCAAAAACCCAAAACGAGAGATAGTGTGAATTTTTGGTCTAAGTAAATATCAACATTTTTTTATCTTTTCACAATGTTTTTCTTCCATACATTAGCAATTAGTAAGCATTATAACATAGATCATTTACTACAAAAGTCTATAGAAGCACTAACTGACCCATTCGGACTATACGGTAACGTAGAGAACTGAGTTCATGTATCCATCCCTTCGTTAAACCTGCAGCACTCACCGACTACATGTTTCAGCACGATATAAATACAACGGTAAGGTGGATGAGAGTGTGTAAATCGTTATCGTGTATGTGATATTTGGTTCTCTTTAAAGCATGTTTATACTTGACTTTGGTTCTTTAGATGTACTTGAGCGTGTGTTTATCCTGGTTTCTTATCTGTTGAACTGAATTTTCACAGTATTGTTTCAACCACCTGATTAGAGTCTCTAACACAACTAGATAGGAACGAGTAAGGAACGTAAAAAATGAGATTCCTCCGCAAATACGTGAATACCTTTTCTCCAAACGAAAGCACACAAATCTACACACAGCTGAGAAAAGCCCCCACAAAACAGTTAGACGGAACGAAAGACCAAACGTAACAACCCTCCCAACCCCCAAACGAACCCGAAACATCTTTTTCAGATGAGTCCAGTGAGGTCTTCAAAGATCCCACCACCCAGGACCAGGAGGAGTTTGAATGACACGAGGCAGAGGAGACTCCCTTGCTACATGGTTCTGGATGACCTCAGGCCAGAGATGCATGAAGGGATGCGTTTTTTCTTCTTCTTTTTTTTTCTGTACAATGACTCGTTTTGCTCCTCCATCCATTTTTTGGCTTGGTTTTCCTTTCTGGAAAGTTTGGCTGGCTCTGAAGTTTTGCTTCGTTTTTTTGGCTTGAAGAAGAAGCAGAGAGGATGGGAGCCCCTTGGCTGTATCAGATCCCACATGTTCCCATGTACGTTTACGAGTGGCTTCATCGAGGTTTGGGCCCTCGATCTCTTTCTGCAGGATGTGAATGAAGAACTGATCATGTATGAATGGATCGCTTTGGTATTCAAAAGGGAGAAAGTGAGCGAGGAGGCATGAAATGAAATGGAATAAGGAAGTGTGCAAGCACTCTATTATGAAGAGGGAAATGAGAGTATTTACACTTAACTAAAGGTCTGAAAGCTAGAGAGAGGAGCTTGGTCTCACTTTTATTACAACATTCATGTCATCTGACAAACGTGCATCAAGCTGCAGTGGTAATAGGATGAACATCAAAGACCAAATGCCAAAAAATCTCTCGATATGCTCAAGAAGACATGAGATGATGATGATGATCATATGTACTGAAACATTCAAAAGAGACTGATGGACAGTCTCCTGAAAATAAAAAGACAAGAATGAGGAAGTACCAGAGAAACACGAGAGCGTTTGTGCCCAGCTCGCTCATATTTTACACTGAAACTATGAATCAAATAAATTGAGAAAAAAGACAGTGGTGTGATGAGATGACGAGCTCAGAGATGGCTGAAGTTTTGTCACTGGGTCTGGTCCTGGACGGCTGGCTATTTACAGGTCCTTTGGATAAAGCTTTTCCATCCGTATTTTTGGTGTTTGTTTTTGGTATTTGAGATTTGGTTTGCTTGTATTCTTTTGTCATAGTGAGTATCTCAAAGTTCCTTTATACTTTTTGGTATTTCGGTACTCCACTTGTTTGCTGCAAAGAGTTGCCATAGTTCTACAACACACAGTAAAGTCTGTCCTTTTTGGTGCTCAAGGATCTCTTTTCGTCCTGCACTATGCACATAGTCTTTTTTGTTGTTGTTGTTCTTTTTTTGACATATTTGGCTGCGCCCTGCTAAGCCTTGTGGTGTATTTTTGGTTTCGTTTTCCCTCGTCTGCTCTTCCATCCTCCGTCCACTCCATCTCTCCATCTCTCCCCTCTTCTACTCTGTATATTTTTGGCATCGGTAGAGTGGGAGAGCGGAAGAGAGGGAGTGTGAACGAGAGGAACTAGAAGGGAGCGAGGGGCTCAAGAGATGCTTTGGTTGACAGGTAAGGTTTCACCTCCTCCTTCTCCTCCTGTGATTGGCTTTGGACAACGTCACTCGATTTTAGCCCCTCCAATCGAGTGCGGGCTGTGTAGCATTTCGCCGGAAGAGTAGGAAGAAGCTGGGCTTGAACAAGGAGAGGGGCTCATCCCGCCTGTGACAGGAAATGAGGTTTTACCAACAGCTGAACCGCCCAATCCCATTCCAGGGCCTGTTGCCAAGGGCAACATAGAGGAGTGGTTGAGGAAGAGAGAAGAAGGGAGACCAGCTCCTTGGGCCCCAGAACCACCAATTAACACCTTGCTGCTGCCCTCAAGACTGGAAATGGGGAGCTGGCCACCACTGGCTGCTAGAGCTGTGGAAGAGACATGCTATTAATCATCTTACATGTGCTAAGATAAACAGGACGCACTAGTACTGATGAGCTGATGTGAGAGATAGAAGCAGTAGGATGTAAACAAACACTCAAACACAGAGGACAGAGTAACACATGACTGATATGAGGTGACAGAGTAACACATGACTGATATGAGGTAGCAGAGTCTCTCTCTCCACCCTTTTTGCACAAACCTTGGATAGTAGCAAGTGGGTTGCTGCCAAGAAGAGCTTGGTTCAATCCTGTGTTAACTCCCCTCACCGTATTCCTGACTCACACAAACAAATAACCAGCCCACAAAACACACAGACACAAACGGAAAAACAGAACAGAATACAGGGGAAAGAAAGGGGAAGAGAAAACATTTTGAAGCAAAGTTAAGAGCAGGAAAAACAGTGCAAGAAGACACATCTTTGCAGAAAACAAGGCTTTTTTTCATACAGTACAGGCAACATAACATCAGTACTTTTAAAAACTTTTATATCTCTTCATATACTCTTCACATAAAGAGCTCAGTATATATGAGTACACCCCCCAAAATCTCATTTAAATGAATATTTCTATGAGATGCTTTACAATATTATATTTGTGCATATACATTAGATTAGTCAGTACTGAAGCCAAATCTGCAGCTAATTTAGCAAAATAACTTCCAAAATTAGTAGCCCACATTTATGTTAGGGAAAATGATTTTAAAAAATGTCAAAAATAGCTAAACTCAAGAGAATCACAAAAATGTATACAATTTTGTTGAAATGTTTGTATTTTTTTTTTGCAAGAATTTAAATGTATTACCTTTCCATTTCTAAAGATGTTCAGTGACTTAAATATTATTTTAATAAATATATCTGTTTAATAAATCTGTTTTGTTCAAATGCACCAATATATATTACCCATATTCACTGAGAAGTGGATAAAAATATTAATGTTTAAAATAGGGTGTATTCATTTAAGCTGAACACTGAATATACACACACAAACACACACAGACACCAATATAAAGATAATTTACTTTCAGCAAAAAAAAAAAAAAAAAAAAAATGGAGGAAAAGGATTTTAAAAAAGCATACACATAAGGGCCAATCCCAATTCTATTTTTTACCCCTTCCCCTTGGCCCTTGAAATGAGTGTGAATGGGAAGAGCTTCAAAATTTACCCTTAAGAAAAGGGACAGCACTACAACACCTGCACACGTCATCTTGATCTCTTACTTCAAAGGAGATTAAATCACTGAAGCAACGATATCATGTTATCATAATGATATAATGTGGCAATAAGCTCGTAACTGTACTGTGCATTTACACCGTGGCCATATTCATCTATGTAAACAAGAAAACAACATTAACATTATACCACACACTGTAAAAAGCTCATTCCCAGCCAATAGACCAGAGGCGGCCAACCCTGTTCCTGGAGAGCCACCTTCCTGCAGATTTCAGTTGCAACCCATTTCAAACACACCTGCCTGTAATTATCACGTGGTGTTCAGGTCGTAATTAATTGGTTCAGGTGTGTTTGATATGGGTAGCAACTGAAATCTGCAGGAAGGTGGCTCTCCAGAAACAGGGTTGGCCACCCCTGCAATAGACTTCAAGTCAGGATTCAAGTGTCAGCGAGTGACAGATGTGAAAGTATGTTGTGGGACTGCAATACAGGTGTCATTATTAGGTATTATAGATCTTGAAATTTATGACAAACAATACTAATTTATGCATCTCTGTACTTCTGGGTGCAGCTATGCTGTAATTGTAGATGGTGTATTCTGGGAAATATTCCTGATAAAGGGGTATCTAACTCTTCCTCTTAGCCTTATGCCTTCAAGTTAAAGAGAATTGGGACACCCCTACCCCTTCACATGATCGCGCAAAACAAGGGGGAAGGGCTAAGGAGTAGAATTGGGATTGGGCCTTAATGTGCAGCTAATCTGTAAATTAAAAAGATTTTTAAAATATAATGTAACACTGAAGACTGAAGTAATTGCTACTGATGATTCATTTGTTTTTGCCATCACAGAAAAAAAAACATTTAAATATATATATATATATATATATATATATATATATATATATATACATATATATATGTATGTATGTGTAAGAACACAGACTCTGCTGATTGTATTCACCTCAAACTTGCAGCAAAGTCAGTGATGTAGTTTGAAACGTCACCATTCTTTTTATGCCATGAACTGCGGATTAAAAACCAAACACACACATTTGCACACACACAAACTAGGAGTATCTACATTTGCAGAGCCACATGAAGTAAAAGGTGATGTGTGTGTGTGTGTGTGTGTGTGTGTGTGTGAGCATGAGAAAGAGATCAGCTCACCCTGTGCTCAGATTTAGTGTACTGTGAGTTGGAGGGGCGGGACTGGAATCACCACGGGGAGGCGGGGTTACAGGAGATGGGGTGGAGCTTAAGGAGGGCCCGCTTGGTGTCATTGGGCAAACTGATGACATGGTAGTCACTGACAGAGAAAAAAAATGAAGAAACTGAGCATTCATCATAAATATTAAAACATAATTATATGAATCTATTATAGCAAATCTTCCTACCTGCTGTACTGAGGCTGCCCACTGTCTGTCGTGGACCCTGACTGGACATCTGTAAGGAAGATGCGGATATGATGTCAAAAGGGAAACATGATGGACAGAAATTATTGGGGAAAATAGAGGAATAGGAGAGAAAATGGTGTTTAATGCTAAAAAAAAAAAAAAAGCTTTGAGCTCTGTGCAAAGAGGTTACTCATGCAAAAATTCCTTTGAAAGTAAATGTAAGTATTATATTCATTGTACAATTAGTATTGCATTATGACTACAGCGATGTTTCCATCCGAATATTTTTATGTGCATTTTGGATATATGCATACAAACGCTTAATGGAAAGATAAAAAAAAACCTTATGCACACAATTGAATAGGATAAACGTTTTACAGGTAAGAGAAAATGTGCATAAACTACAAGGGAAACACATTTACTTGAATAAATTCCAGCATGCATGTGCATCAAAAAAAGTCATGTAGTTTTTTTTAACAAATCAAATAGGCACAATGGGACGGCATTAATGGACAAACCAGTGGACCTGCCGCATCGCACATCTGAAATGTTGTTTTGGTCACTCTACAATGCCACATCCAAAGAATGTCATTAAAATTATCAGTATCATTACCTCCTGGCACTATCTAGAGCGCCTCAAAGAGTGTCTTTAGCCTCCAAAAAGGCATTGTGCATTTATTGCATTTCATCTTAACCTCCTAGGGCGTAGTGGCCACAAATGTGGACAGCACATTTTAGCTCTTAAGTGGCTATTTAAAATACTTTGAATGTTTTATATTATGGTACAGACATACAGTGTCATCCTGCAACTGTTTCGCAGCATATGAAATGTACCAAACACTATTTTTAACAAGCTGTGTCCTAAATGGCACACTTTACACTATGCACTCATGCACTATGTACTTATGCACTTACACACTCAACAGGATAGTATATGTATGTAGTGTCGTCCCAAATGGCACACTAATGTTTTTTTTTACTGAGCGGAAATTCAAACCGTCTCCTTAATGACGTTTCACGGTTGCCAAATCAGTGAAATAAATGACCGAATTATCAAATAATACCTGCCGTGAGTATTGCCGCATTCACCATCGGGAGGCGCAATAATCCCTCTCGTAGGAGAATTTTGCTTTCACCATACAAATTAAATAAAGTTATCCAACATATGCGCCCGATAGCTCCGCCCCTTCCCCTACGTGAGCAAAACTGCAGTTGTTGAGTGCGTGAAGTGTCCATCATTGCACACTTCATTTTAGCGGCTAAATGAGTGCATCATCCGGATAATTAAAGTGCACTTACTATTTATAGAGTTTTCAGTGTAAACACACAACTTACACTATTTATACTACAAAATGGCGTAGAATAGTGCATAAGTATGCGATTTGGGACGCAGCTACTGTCCGAAATGAAAAAAAAAGACTATTTACTCTACAAACATGTTCAAAACATAGTCAAAACATGTTCAAAAAATTCTATGTTATATATGCATTAAAAAACCATCAGAAAAAAGTGTTTTATGTAAATTCGGACCACGAATCCACATATATGGATATTATTTTTCTCTAAAAGTACATCATATCAAAAGATGGTTTTATTCTGATTAGGTTCCAAATAGCTAAGATAAATAAAAAATGCATTTAATAAACACCTTGTCCTTAAGAGTTTAATCTTCTGAGGTGTTAGTAATTTAAAACAAAATATATGCTCAAGAGTGGCTTCTCCTAAATCAGCAAATTCCATTTATCATTGTAATATTTGGAAGCAGTTTTTCAGGAGGTGATGATATTGTTCTCTTTGACTCGTTGGATGGAAACGGTGCTTTGTTTACAAATGTTGTATGTAATATCCCAGTTCTGTGCATAAACTCACAATCCTTGGATGGAAACATAATGACTAGTTGTGTACAGTAGCTATAAGAGGATCATTCCATGTTAAAATGCAAAGCAACGCAGGATAGGTGAAACCAAGATAAAGGGTGAATAGGATAAGTGGTGTTGGGATTTATTATTATTGTCTGCTCATGCAGGAGACTTTATAGGGTGATTTGAATGGGGTAAGGGGGCAAGCCGGGTCGTACCATGTGCGGGCTGTAGCAGGGGGGTTTGTGCGAGGTGGGCTGGGGTTGGCTGGGCAAGGGAGGGGTGGCACTGGAGGGATTAATACGTTTCTCTTTCTGTCGGCGGTTGCAGAACCACACGCGGATCACCTCCTTCTCCATGTTGAGCTTCTCTGAAATGAGCAGGATCTCCTCTGAGGTAGGCTTCTGGTTCTGAATGGACAAAACATGGTGTATTTGGAAGTTAAGAATGGGATTATGTGAGAACATTCAATGTATATGAACATTCATGCGGTTATAGAGTTTTGTATAAAGGTTTAGGAATCATTGCGTTTTTAAATATAGTTTACATCATTCTCATGTCAGTCCAAACCATACTGTGCATTCGGAAAGTATTCATAGCGTTTCACTTTTTCCACATTTTTTTATGCTACAGCTTTTTTTCCAAAATGAATTAAATAAATTTATTTCCATTTTTTTGAAATTGTTGAAAATGTATTAAAAATAAAAAACTTAAAAAAACATATGTACATAAGTATTTACAGCCTTTGTATAATTCTTTGTTGATGCACCTTTGGCAGCAATTACAGCCTCAAATCTTTTTGAATATGATGCCACAAGCTTGGCACACCTGTCTTTGGGAATTTTTGCCAATTCCTCTTTGCAGTACCTCTCAAGCTCTATCAGATGTTCAACAGGATTAAGGTCTGGGCTCTTGCTGGGCCACTCAAGGATATTCACTGAGTTGTTGTGAAGTCACTTCATTCATATTTTGGTGGTTTGCTTTGGGTCATTGTCAATGACCATGCTTCACTGTAGGAATGGTATTAGCCTGGTGATGAGCGGTGCCTGGTTTTCTCCAAACGTAACGCTTGGTAATCACTGCAAAGAGTTTAATTTTAGTCTCATCAGATAAGAGAATTTTGTTTCTTATGGTCTGAGAGTCCTTCAGATGCCTTTTGGCAAATTCCAGGTGGGGAGTGGCTTCCATCTGATCACTCTTCCACACAGACCTGATTGGTGGATTGCTGCACAGATGGTTGTCCTTCTGTAAGCAGTAGGGTAGCGCAAAATACGGGGGGGCCCCCCTGCACGGATTACTGACGAGGACCCCCTGCATGGGTCAGTGGGGGTGGGGGTGGGGGGTAATGGGTTGTGACGATAATCAAAATCCCGAGAGGTGGGGGCGATAGGGGGTTAGGGGAGAGGGATCACGTGGGGCCCCCTAGACACGCGGAGTCTGCTACGCCACTGTCTTTAAGTTTCTCCTCTCCACAGTAGAATGCTGGAGCTCAGACAGAGTGACCATCGGGTTATTGATCACCTCCTTGACAAAGGCCCTTCTCCCCCGATAACTCGGCTTAGATGGCCGGCCAGCTCTAGAAAGAGTCCTGGTGGTTCCAAACATCCTCCACCTACAGATGATGAAGGTCACTGTGCTCAATGAAACTTTCAGAGCAGCATAAATTTTTCTGTAACCTTCCCCAGACTTGTGACTTAAGATAATCCTGTCTCGGAGGTCTACAGACAATTCCTTTGTCTTCATGCTTGGTTTGTGCTTTTACATGCACTGTCAACCCTGGGACCTTATATAAACAGGTGTGTGCCTTATCAAATCATATCTAACCAACTGAATTTACCACAGGTGAACTCCAATTAAGCTGCTGAAACATCTCAAGGATGACCAGTGGAAACAGAATGTACCTGAGCTCAATTTAGAGTTTCGCGGCAAAGGCTTTGAATACTGATGTACATGTGATTTTTCAGGTTTTTTATTTATAATAAATTTGCAACAATTTCCAAAAATCTTTTTTTTCACATCATCACTATGGAGAATTGTGTGTAGAATTTTAAGGAAATAATTGAATTTAATCCATTTTGGAATAAAGCTTCCATTTTGGAAGAATATAAATACTTTCCGGATGCACTGTATATGAAACACAAATTAGAAATGTTATTGTTGTCGCTGTGTTGAAAGTTTTCAACCAGATCTCCACACTTTAAAACCTTTATAAAAAATCCATATGAATGAAACATTATTTCTGAGACTTCTGAAGTGACATGGGCTTCTGCAAAAAAAAAAAAATTATAATTTTTTTTTAAAAAGATTAATAAAAATGAGGCTGTTTTCATGTGTTAAGTAGGTTTGGCAGAGTTTTTGTGTTTTGATCAATGTTTATAAGTGAATTGCAGCCAAAATTACATCTTTTCATCATCTCCCTTCTAAAGACTTGGATTTAATTGCTTGATTCATCCCTTTATGAAAGTAACTTCACATTTAATCTATAATATCTTCATTTGTGTTCTGAAGATGAAAAAAAGGCTTACGCTTAAGAAATGACATTAGAGTAAATGTAGTAAAAGCAGCCTTGGTTTGCATTAAAGACTTCCCTAAAAGCATTTAAATGTTTTACCGACCCTAAACTTTTATATGGTTGTGTAAAGTTTGTATTGGTTATGAAATCATATGTTCTGACCGCTAAAAAGCTGTGTTCCAGAGCGACGCGGACATTGGTCTCAATGCTGGTGCGTTTCTTCCTGCGGCGGCCAGGCAGACCCTCGAACCCCAGCGAGGGAGACGAGAGAGAACTGGGACTCGGCAGGGTACTGTCCATCGACATTGTTTCTGAGTAAACATTAAAAAATGCTTCATTGCTATTGTTTATCGGACTGCAACATATGTGTTTGAAAATGACAGGAAACTGCATAATAATCTGACATTCACCTGCATCAGTAAGCCACTTCTCCAACAGAGGTTTGAGTTTGCACATGTTCTTGAAGCTGAGATTAAGCGCCTCAAATCGAGAGATAGTGGTCTGACTGAAATCATTCCCATACAGCTTCCCCATGGCCAGCCCCACATCACCCTGAGGAGGAAAACAGAAAACAAACATGAATCACCATGAAATTGAAGTTTGTTTAATGTGTGTATCTTAGTATATTTAATGCATGAGTATGACCTAGCTGAAGTTTATTAACCTTTTTTGTGTGCCTGTTATTCAAAACCTTTAACAATCATACTTAATGAGGTCTGTTGAAATTCAAAACTTGCCACAGGTTTGCTGTGAGGGTTGGGATTAGAGGTAGGGCCATATAATAAGCTTTACAGTGTAAAATACATTACGCCTATGGAGTGCCCATGTAAACCAGGTACAAGCATGTGTGTGTGTGTGTGTGTGTACCTGTGTGAAGCCCAGTTTGATCCTCCTCTGCTTGAATGTGCGGGCAAACTGCTCCAGCTCCTCCAGGTCACTGGGCTCCTCAGGGTGGGAGGTGACTGTGGTCACTGTGTTCAGGCTGCTCTCTGCTATTTTCTCTCTCTGACACACACCACGCACACAAAACCCAAATATGAGTGTTAGGTTTAATTATGATACAGCACAAAATGCATAATTTGTTTGTTTCCGAAAGATGTGTTTGAGGTTTGTTGGGATGGGAAAATTTTCGGAAAAATCTGAAATGTTTACAGTATAAAATGTACAAAATATTTTCATGGAACATAATATTTATATTCAAAAGGTTTTTTGGCATAAAATAAAATGGATTCTTTTGACAAAATGTATATTTGGCTATTGCCAAAAATAAACCCATGCAACATAAGACTATTTTTGTGGTCGAGGGTCACCTATGTGGTCTCTGTGCAGACTCTGTACCTGTGCTTGAAGACTAAGTCTGGGTGGAGCGGCCAGCAGGCTTCCTTGGTTTTGCTGAGGTAGAGGAATTAGATTTGGTGTCGATAGCAGCCCTGAAACATACACAACCAAAGCATTACATTTATGTTCATTAAAAGAAATCAAGTTTTATACAAGTTTTTGCTTGAAAATTGATAATATCTTAAAAAGAACTATTATTCAAGAGTTCACACTTAGCTGATGATTTACAAAACTTATTTGGCATGCTGTCCCAGGAGAGAGCCCCGAGCTCAAGGGCTCCTCGAGCCCGGGGCTTCCTCCCGTTGGCAGAGCAAGAAGGGAGCCCGAGCTCGGTGGATCTCAGAACTCCCCTGCTGCTGTAGCTAAGGGAACGTAAGGAATTAGACAAGCTTGATTGTTATGTATGTTGAATGTCTTTGGATGGTGGGAGGAAACCGGAGAACTCGGGGAAAACCCACGCGGACACGGGAAGGACATACAAACTCCCCACAGAAACACCCACCGGTCCTATAGAACTAGGACTAGCAGTATTCTTGCTGTGTGGTTCGCAGTGCTAACCACTGGACTGCCGTGCCACCCAATCACAGGTAAAGGAGGAGAATAGGGGAGGAGGGGGGTTTCTTCCAAACGAAGATAAAGTGAACTGAAAACTGTGGCTATTTATGGTGCCTTAGGGCTCATATGATTGGAAGATTAGTGATTAGCAAATACGAGACGGGCCGTGATAAATCATAAGCACGTGATCCTCTCGAAATTAGTTTATGAATAAACTTCACTTAAAGCAAGTAAGTCAAAGAGCCCTATCATCCCGGCGCAGATATCAAATCGAGTCGAATAATAAGAGATCAGTATATGGAAATGGTTTTTAAAAATGACCTTCCATGCAGTGTGTAACGAAGCTCTAAGTCAGGGGTCACCAATCTCGGTTCTGGAGGGCGGGTGTCCCTGTAGGGTTTAGCTCCAACTTGCCTCAAGTATACCTAGTAAGACCTTGATTAGCTTGTTCAGGTGTGTTTGATTAGGGTTGGAGCAAAAATCTGCAGGACACCGGCCCTTCAGGAACAAGTTTGGTGACCTCTGCTCTAAGTGAATGAAAACATCCAGTTGAGGGTTAAATCTGAAAGTGCACCTTGTTTAAAAATTTTGATTCTTCAAAACAGGGTTGAGTCAGAGTCATTTAAACGATTGATCATTCGTCCTGATCTTTTGCCTGTTAATATCAACGTCGACATGAAACAACTCCGGATTTGGTCAAACGTGAACGTGCCTTTCCCTTCAAACCCTAGTGGCTTGCAGGTGTGTGGGATTGATCATGACTGAAGATGAGTGAATAATAATGAGCTTATATTCTGATGATTAATACAATAACCTACCCTGTAACTGGGGATTCACCAACCATTTGTTAAAGTAAGAATCAGCAAAGATTATAGATGTATGGGACTTTGTCAGAGCTTGAAAGGAACTTTACCAGTACTCAGTCCAGTGAGTATGCAGACCCGTTACTTCCTCCAGTTCACAAGTGTAAGCCTGTTTAAAAAGGTTCCCCCTTTGTTTTCTCTAGCTTGCACAATATGTATTTAATCGTGTTTTCTTGTAATCACTCCGCACGGCTTGTACTGTATCTGGTTAACTTTTTATATTCACATATCGTGTCCATAACCATGTTGAAAACGTGGTGTGTGCCGCTTTCTTTTCAGATTTAAATGCGTTTGTGAGCTCGCGATCCTCTGCCGTTTGTCATTGCTATGGCCACCATCAGTTGTTCCTACACATGTGCTGCTGTCCATTTTCAAAATAGTCAAACTTTTCCACTGTGTGGATTAATACTGAATGTGTCTAACTGTTTTACTTATAGTTAAGAATAGAGCAATATGCTGGTTTTTAACTGCAATGCTTTAATGCACTCCTGCATTGGGCTCACACATACACTCTGCACTCTGACTACTTCAACAATGTTGATAAGCCATAGTGAGCATTTCTTTCCATCTCGCGCCGAACGCAGTCGACTGGGTCATCAGACCAAACACCTCAGATTAGCATCACTCAAAGGAGAGGTTTGGGAACAAATTAATCGCTGAACACATCATAGGAGTCGTTGGCATAATTAGTTAAAAACAAATGCATATTACAAAATAATGAAAGTGTTTTTTGACCTTGCATACATATCAGACTGTTGGTGGAGACCCCCAAAACCAAAATATGACCTTTTATAATGCATACTAGGGGCTCTTTAACTATGTTTATATACTGACCAACTGTTTTGCATGTCCTTAAAAGGAAAAGTGAACAAAGTGCACATGCGCTGTGCACTTTAGACAATGTACTTAGATTGTAAGAATAGAGTCCTTTGATAATATTAAAATATCAACATATGTTGTTGATATTGATAATATCAATATATATAAAACCACTACTGCAATGTCTGATTGGTTAAAGTGGAAAAGACAAACGGCCTGATGCTGGAAATGTACTGAAGACACAGAATGAGAGTACAAATAGAAATTGAGCTGTACCTTGCTGGCCTTGCTGTGTTTGTGGTAAGAGAAACTGTGCGGGTGAAGGCAGAGTGTGTCCTGGAACGAGGACTAACTGCTGCAGCTGCAGTAACTGCTGAATGTCCTGAAAGAGAGAAAAGAAACATGACGGTTTCACTCTGATGAATGCCTGAAAGAACTGATTCTGCCACAATGCCGACTGTCAATGTTGAAGGTCTGAGGAAAGAATTCACAACAAATAAGCAAGGCTTTTGTATATTAAATTGTGTGTTACTTTGTACAGGGTATTTTTAAAATTTCTACCTCTCGTAGGTAGACAGTGGAGGACAGCAACTAACTATTTTTGTTTTTAAAGAGATTTAAATGGAAATAAAAATTACCCCATCGTTTACTCTCCCATGTGTAGTTTAAAACTTAAATTAGTTTCCTTCCTCAGTTGAACACAAAAGAAGATGTTTTGAGAATGCTGGTTGATGGTACACTCTGACTTACATAGTTGGAGTAAATTACTATGGAAGTCCCAGCAAATAGCATTTTTCAAAATATACTCTGTCGTGTTTAACAGAAGAAAGACACTCAAACAGGTTTTAAATAAGTAAAGGGTGAGTAATTGATGACAGAAAT
Organism: Danio rerio; assembly: GCF_052040795.2. NCBI lineage: Eukaryota > Metazoa > Chordata > Actinopteri > Cypriniformes > Danionidae > Danio > Danio rerio. Next base: position 11,325,889 of record NC_141036.1, on the reverse strand, counting down.
TAAGTTTTTTGTGTGAACATTCCTTATAAGTAAATCTTTGCACTTTATCCAAGTATTATTCTTTTAACAAGAGTAATAAGTTAAAAGTAAAAAGTAACAAACTTTTTTTAAACATTCACTGCACTGCTTTCCATAAAGCATATTGTTTCTGGTGATTTAGAAATGAAACATTTTCATCCACTCCATATGTGTATGAGTTGATTCTTTTCATATAAACTGTAAAGGGGTTCGCTAGTGATCTGATCAGGCGTGCGTTTCCCAAACAACGACATAACTCACAGCGAAACTACCATAGTACGATGCATCGTTTGGGAAAAAAACAACATAGTGATGAGTGTTTCCCAAAACCGTAGTTTCTCTGTCGCAAGTCCATCGGTTAAAACCATATTAGTGTAAAACATCTATAATCACTCTCTTAACAGGGAGGAGTAACTACTTATTTAGAGAAAAACACCATAATATTTTGTGCAAATTATATTGTTTAACACGCACATGCTTTTTAAAAAAAAATCCAATTTTAGTTTTGGTAAACAACATGCACTCGCTTTCCATATTAATCGAAATATATGTAAACAACTAATACTGTATAGGACCTATACATGTTTCCTTTACAAATATTATTGAGAATGTTCCATATAAAATCACTTCGCTAACATGTATTCTATATAAATCAACACATGCTATATATTTTTCTTTTCACAAGCTTTGGAGACGTAACTTAAATTCCACTTTTAAATAATAGGTCACCTATAGCTTTTGTCATGAGTCATGGCTATGTTCAAAATGGCATACATTTTTTCAAAGTGCTCTACGAAGGGAGCGCAATGGTCAATATGAACAGTACCGAACTGTAAAAATACTTTGATAGCAAATTACACCTAAGAGTGATGTTTTTAATGTTAACAAGAAATCATTTCAAGGTTAAATGTTAGAATCTTCTAAAAGGTAGGGCATAGCGGGGATAACTGAGAATCAAAACAGCCAGAAACCATGCTTCTAGCTACAGCTCCAAAGGTTTAGTTGCAAGCGTACAAGTTTGCGATGCAGTTTGTGAGTGTTGTAACGACGGATTTGGGAAACGCCAAATCAACGAACGATGTTTGTTATGACTTAACTTGCTAAACCTTAGTTAGTTAACGATGGTTTTCGGAAAGGCACCCCAGAGCAATTGTCTAGTTATTGATTCACCAATTCAAATGATTTGATCACAGTGAGTCTCCAGTGAACAACTCACTGATTCAAAAGTTCTACAATATATTTATAAGCTAAGCTGTATAGTATGCACTTGTTTGTACACTTGAACTGTCATTAATTACTAGTTGAAGTTATTAGCATATGACTAGGTTTTAATAGTGAAATGATTGGTTACTAAATATATTTGGTGTACTTTTAGTCAAGTGCATTTGAAAAATAAGTACTTAACATTGTCCCTTTTATTAGAACATCAGGTACTTGATTGGCTGTACCTGGGCAGTGAGCTGGATTGGCTGAGAAAGAGGAAGCTGGTGAGGAGGAGGAGGAGGTGGGACAGGGGCAGCAGCAGCTTGTTCTTGTGTGCTCTGCGATTGGCCTTGTGATTGCTGCTGAGCTGCTTGCTGATTGGCCTGCTGCTGGGCCTGCTGTTGGGCCTGCTGTTGATTGGCTGCGTGGGCCACATGTGACTGCTGCACAGCTGCAGCGAGGAGCTGCGCCTGCTGTAAGAGCAGCTGCTGCTGTGCAGGCAAAAGTGCAGTCAACTAGAGAGAGATAGAGAGAGAAAAAGAGCAGCAGAGAGGAAAAATATGGTGAAAATAAGAGTTAGAAAAGTGGATGAAAGAACGCACATCTGAAGCAAGCAAGTGCAAGCAAGAACCCACACAGGCAGATGTCAAAGTGTGTGTGTGTTTGTCTTACTCCTGCGAGCTGTCCTCCTGTCAGCATCAGCTGTGTGTGGGTAAGAGCTGTCTGAGCGGGTGTAGCAGTGGTGGGAGACATTTCACCACAATCCTCCACTTTCGCCTGACACACAGAGAAACATTGATGATCAATTCATGAGACATGGTGAGGGAGAATTAAAATGGGGAGAGAAAAAGATGAATTTCGTTTTTAATGAGAAAAAGAAATTTAATCAAATTTGGTTTAACCATTATTATGATAGTTCACCCAAAACTGAAAATTCTGTCATCATTAACTTGTCAGAGACGTGTTTAAGCTTCTTTATTCTGTTGAACACAAACATGCTGAAAAATAGTAACTATTGACTTTCATTGTATTTGTCTTTTCTACTCTTGATTGTCAATGGTTACAGATTTCTAATATTTTTCAGATAATTTCTTTTGCGTTTAACCGAAACGCAACTCATAAAGGTTTGGAATCATTTAAAGTAGATAGTGGCTAAATTAAATTTTTTTTAGGTAAACTATCCCTCTCTTTTAAAATATATATTATTAAGTAAATGTAGAAATATATATTTGCACTCAGCAAAAGTGTATAAAACAACAAATGTTGATCTGAAAAGATTTCAAGGTATTTTGATTTATATAATGTATATAATGTTTTATATATATTGTATATAATGTTTCATATATATATATATATATATATATATATATATATATATATATATATATATATATATACATACATACATATGAAACATATACATTATATATAAAACATAATATATATATAAACACATACTTTTACATATTATATAAACATTTATAGCAGAAATTGGAAGTTTTTATATAACAAATGCTCTGCACTTGTGTCCAATAAATAAAGTTTACGAAAAAAATTATAGATTTGAATATATATATATATATATATATATATATATATATATATATATATATATATATATATATATATATATATATATATATATATGTATATATATATATATATATATATATATATATATATATATATATATATATATATATATATATATATATATATATATATATTCAAATCTATAATACATTTTTTTGTAAACTTTATTGAACACAAGTGTAGAGCATTTGTTATATAAAAACTTCCAATTTCTGCTTTTTTTCTTAAACACTTTTATAAACTTGTAAAACATATAACAGATGACAGAGTGAAAAAAAAGAAATTAAATAAATAAAAAGAAAAATATGTATATATATATATATATACATTCAATATATATATACATTCATATACATACGTAAGTAAAGTAATAATGGTAATAATAGTACAACATGAGGTAAAGCAAATTAAATAAGTAAATAAATAGATAAATAAATAAAATAAAGTAGTTACATTAGTTTGTTACATAAACAATAATGCGCTACCTACATTATTGTGATTTTAGTTGTGCTCAGGTTAGACCAATGAGTCTAGTTTAGGGCATGACAATCCCGGAGTAAAAATGCAAAAGTGAAAGCTAATTCTGACCATAAAATGATTTTAAATTGGTAATAATAACCCATAAAAGATACAGGTAGAGCTGTGTGAAAATCATATCTGTTTTCAAACACACTGACTCACCTTGATGCTGCTGCTTAATGTGGGTGAAATGGAGAAAGGGTTGATTTTCATTGGCTGAACCTGTTGGAGGGAAGCACAAATAACATGATCAGTTTCTTAATCATGTCAAATTCAGATGTAGATCAACACTGTTACCAGTTCCTTACCTGATTATTTGAATCTGAGCCATTTCTTTCTGAGTCTGACAAACAGTGAGAGAAAATAATGTACAATTTAGCCAATTTAAAGTAGTTTGACTTAGTTACAACATTGATACAACAGTTTATAAAAAGAACTAATTAATTTTTATTAGTTAATGCAATATTACTAACAATACATTGCTTATATTTATATATATATATATATATATATATATATATATATATATATATATATATATATATATATATATATAAACAATAACTTGTTTATTGTTCGTAATATTGCATTTACTAATGAATATTAATGGAATTAATAAATACATTTATTATTCATTTTTATATTACAGTATAGTGTATATTGTATTAAAATATAATGAATTTATTGTTGGTTGATAATAATCTTTTTAAAAAGTTTTTATATCATTTTATAATTGTACTACTTATATTAGCCATTGGAAATATTATCTGGGCAGGTAAATAGGTAAATGTCTGATCAGACTGGGTTTGTTTTTTCCCCTCGAATTCAGATACAGACATACAGAAATATAACATACGTCTAATAAGATGTAGCTCTGTACTGTACCTGTGCTCTCCATTGGAGAATCTGCCGCTGGATTCTCAACTTCTACTGGCTTTGACATTCTGATGTCTGATCAAAAGAGACGATATCAATCATTATCTGCACTATAAAAGTTGTCCCAACACAAATTGATTAAGTTACGGTAACTTAATTGTTTTTACAAATTTAAATGAATTCAACAAAAAAAATTAAGTTGCCCCCCTCCCCCCACCCCCCGAAAAAATTGTGTTCATTCAAACATGAATTGTGTTCATTCATCTCATTTTAAATAATTAGTTTGAACAAGCAGCAAAAAGCATTTTTGAATGTGTAGATACACACCAATGCATTTCTCCTCACACATTTTGTTTTCATAAATTACAATCATACATTCAAATATCATACACATCATTCACATATAACATTTCACAATGGAAAAGCAAGATGTATTATAATCATTATAATCTAAGATGATGATGATGCAAATGATGTATGGACATTCAATAAACCCAAATATGATGTATTTGGAATAGAAATGACACAAATGCACACATTTTGCTAATAAAATAGCAGCTTTGTCTATACATCCCTTCATTTTTCATTCAAGTGGAGACGTGACCGATTCAGCAAACAGTGATATCACGTCACCACAGACGTGTCACTTTATATTTAACTGTAACCGAGCCAGTGGGACTGTCCCAATCCCTCGCCCGAGACAACCAGAGCATGTGAAGCTAAACTCAGCCAAACTCCTTCAAAAATGTCAAAAATCACTACACATTAAGATAAAGTTCTGCTCATCCCTAATGTATATACAGCACACAACGAAAATATCAACATTAAATCAGAATGCAATGAACAAAATACACAAATATTACCAATGGCTTCAATCCAGTTGAGTTTATTTTTCGACAGTGCATTTCACAGCACTATCTGTTGCAAAACAGCTTCAGACATTGCTAGCAAATAACAGAATCTCTCATATAGACATGCATAACTGCACACGTACACACACACACACATACACACACTCACTTCCCTTTTGTTAAAAATGCAAATAAAGCCAACGACTGACTAATAATATCACCCACCTGCATACACCACTATCTCGTCGGACCCATATCTCTCTCGCCCTCAACATTCACACTTCATCCTTCATTTCTCACTCCTTCACTATTCCTTTCATCAATATTTCATTCCTGCCAACTTCATGCAACACAACGAGGCCTTTGCCAGACGTGGATAATTAACATCACACCCCTGCAGGGGGCAGCACGAGTTTTTAACTTGAAAATAAACAATAGTCTGTGAATAATCCCAGAGAAAGTTACACAGGAAACCAGCTTCGCTAGTATCGATTGTGACACTCGTGTAAAAGCCGCCAAAAAGCTGAAGAATTGCCGACTTCCTCAGACGGTCAAATCTGGGGTCCGCCAAGCCATAGTGGTTTCTCAAAGGAAGAAAGAGAAGGAAAGTCCCACTGGAGGCCCTTTGGGGAGCCACAGAACGCCTGCTCTGAATGTTGGAGAATATTTTCAGTTTGTGTCACACGTGGGTTCTGATTATTTTGAGTAAGACCGAATCATCCGAATGATAAAGCTAATCAGACATACAGTATTTCATTGATTCGAAGCACACAAGGTCAAAGATGTGTTATCAGTTTGCTTTCAGTGAATGATCCTCACAAATGAACTTGTTTGATACCATATACATCCTATAAAGTGTATCGATCAAGAACATGAGGTTGTTTTATATGAAGTGAATGCGCAGTTCATCATTCATTTGAAAAAGTGCCTTATGGTTATGGTGTTAATGTCTCACTTCCCTCTCTGTTTCCCCTCAAGCTGGGGCAAACACAATGTGTTAAACCAAACCCTTGCTGTCGGGCCGGCTATTAATACACATGCTCGCACACACAAACACACATCACACACGCATTAATGTAAGTGCTGCTTTATAATATACAGTCCACATACAGTAGAGTAGCTGACACGCACAGTTCCATTTCTTATTATACTCTGAACTTCTCCAATTCATAACTTCTGTATTGCCATGGTCTTATTATAAACTGAGCATGCTTACACTGCCTGCTCATACTGGAAATTATTTCCAAGCTAAATTATTGTAATTGCCAATGATATTTTAATTTTGAGGTATAAAGCTGAGAGGTGTGCTTCATTTTAACCAACACGTTTCCTTTCTTATATCGCACGACAATGAGTCACTTTGCCTCATTTTACCCTTGCCACATCCTTCTAACCTTTTGTTAATGACTTATAGTCATAAAACCAAGCTTGAATTCAATTGAACTCATGACTTTTGTCCTTACAGAACACATCTGTGTACAACTATCTAGACGTTTGTATTTACGGTGGATTTGCAGAATTTTCCATGTTATGACAAGAGGGAATCTCTGAACTAATAAAAATGCTGGATTGTTTTAACAGAATTATTTGGATGAATCAGTTAATAAAAAGCATATATTCAATTAATTGCTGACGTTACTATCAACGTATAATGTTTGAAAGGTCAGATAAACGTTCTGATAATGCAGGTTATTCTCAATGTGGTTTTTAACCTGTTCACAGCAAATGAAGGGTTCTCACACACTCATACCATACAAACTCTCAGTTCTACACAGTTCATTAAAAGCCACACTGCAAAAAGAAGATTGCCAGAACCTTACTGGTAAAATGACAGTCAAAGAATTTCTAAATGTACTCTAAACGATCATATTTTATTCATTTATACCAACCACTTGAAGGATTATTAACATCACATTTCACCCTATGAACAGACAAAAACACCACATATAGCAGGTGATAAATAAATAACTTGCATCCTTGGAAACAATATCAATTATTTTCAATGTTTTTCATATTAAAAGTAGAAAATAAGCCAAATAAAATAACTCTTGTATATCATTTAATTCAATTCACCTTTATTTGTATAGCACTTTAACAATGTAGATTGTGTCAAAGCAGCTTCACTTAAAATATAGTATACAATAATATTTTAAACAGTGCATTTTTTGCATCTTCTGTAACAAACATTTTAATGTCAATGTTAATTTGATTTTAATACAAAATATGCCGTCTCAAGGCTTCTTTAGTGCAGCTTTCAATAATCATCAATATAGTGCAAATGTGCAATGTGTAGTTACATTTTTCAAGAGGTATGCGACCGTGCGAAAGCGGCACTGGACCACACTTGTGCGTTCGACGCAGAACTTTAAATCTGCCTTAACAGAGCGGGTGACTTCACACATGGTAGGGAAAGTGATTAAAAAATTTACCTCAAAAAATGTGATTGATTGTAGATTCTAATTGTCGATTTTGATTACTTTTCGCTGAACTGCCCAGCCCTATTGGATTTCACATAATTTCTTTATCTTGTCTCAACACAAGTTGATCTTTTTTTTTTTTTTTTTACAAATTAAAGTGAATTGAACATAAAACCATTAAGTTGTCCCCCAAAAAACTCAAGAATTGTGTTGTTTCAACTCATTTTAAATAAGTAGTGTTTTGAGTGTACCAAACATCATCATGGTAGCACGCGGCACTAAAGTAATGCCATAAACATTATTTATCAGCATAAAATGTAACATAAAACTCTAGTTAACAAAATCGATAACCGCGTTATTGTCAAAACTATTACAAAAACAAAGAGTGTCATGCAGGGAATTCTGGGAAAGTCAGTTTACAATTATTCACAGTACAGACTGTAAAACAGTATATGATCAATTAGTCATATCAACATAAGTTTTTAGTTAATTGTGAGTTAATCACGTTTCAACTTAATTTTATAAGTTACATGAGCCGTTAGTCAGTTTGATATAAGTTTAAATGACTCAAGAGGTTCATTTGATTCAACTAAAAAATTTAACACAACAAGGATTTCTTTTTTCAGTGTAGGAAGGAAACATGTTTACAATTATATTAATATCTGAATTTATTTATTAGGGGATTTTCCCCTTTAATGGGGCAGGACAGTGGAGAGTTTAGACAGGAAAGTGTAGGAGCAGAGAGAGAGGAAGGATCGGCAAAAGCCTTAAGCCAGGAATCGACTTGAGTCACCTTGAGCATCATAGTGCTGCATGTGTGTCAATGCTCTAAGCACAAGGATACTACAGTGTATTATTAAAAGTGGGATATTAATCCCGCTCAAAAGTCTTTAAATTATTAATATTATCTAATGTATTGATTGTCATGGGTGGTTAAGTAATTCGTCCTGTTTTGTTAACAACTCTTTAAAGGGGGCCTATTATGCCTCTTTTTACAAAATGTAAAATAAGTCTCGGATGTCCCTAGAGCGTGTGTTAAGTTTCATCTCAAAATACCGCACAAATAACGTTTTACAGCTCTATCAAACTGCCCCTTTGACTGTTGCTTTAAATTCAAATGAGATTGTGCTCTTTTCAGAAGAGAGCGGAGCTGCAAGCGTCTATGCCTCAGTTAATGTCTCTCAGTCGCTGAAAATATCTTGAGCAGGTGAATAATGGCGGATGGCTGCTTCTCACTCAGGGCTGTTTAGATAACTCATGGGCGGGGCTTTCCCCCTCAGATGACATGTAGAAAAGGAGAATGTCAATCAAAGTGTTACTGTAGAGAGTTTGTCAAGTGTGAATATTTAAAACTGAGTGAATTAATTTTTATCACTAAAGCGTGACTATATTCATACACTTTGGCCACACAGCTATGCTTAAACCACTTATAAAAAAGAATTTTGCATAATAGTTCCCCCTTAAATTGTTCTATGATGATGTTCTGTTTGATAAGTGTGTAAATGCAGAGGATTTATCATGGATTGCGAGGTTTATACTAGTCTGTTATGTTTTAAAACACAAGTTGGATGCAGATGAGTGAGACAGGTATTGTTATCTGTGCTGACTCAACATGTGTGATTCTCTCTGTGATGTTGTGTCTGATGTTGGAGCAGAGGTTTGCCATACACTGATGCATGGCCATACTATGTTTACATTTCCTGTCTATTATACAGTAGACTACATATGTTCATCACCGTGACAGCCATAGTAAATGTGTGAGCGAGAGACCAACACCAGCCGTTGATTTAACATCTTTATAATGGATAGGACACTTCTAGAATGCATCTGATTGGTCAGAAGATCTGAAGGGGAGCTGAAGTACATGGTGATGTCATCAAAATCGTTGATCTATATTGGTGGAAGTGAGAGACGGCATATTTTGAATGCTCATATGTTCTAAATGTGAATTGTCATTTGTTTTGACGGACACTAGTTACAGATAACTCATTCATTCATTTTCCTTCGGCTTAGTTTCTATTTCAGAGGTCACCACAGCGGAAGGAACCACCAACTATTCCAGTATATGTTTTAAGCAGTGGATACCCTTTCAGCTGCAACCCAGTTCTGGGAAACACCCAAACACACTAATTTCTCACACACACTCATACACTAAGGACAATTTAGCTTACCCAATTCACTTATAGCACAATTCTTTGAATTGTGGGGGAAACTGGAGCATCCGGAGGAAACCCACGTGAACACGAGGAGAACATGGCCAGCTGGCTCAGCCGGGACTGAAACCAGCAACCTTCTTGCTGTGAGGCAACAGTGCTAACCACTGAGCCACCGTGCTGCCCCATTAATAAATAACTGTAAGACTAAACACCTATTTGATAATTTAGCATGTAAAGCTGCAGAAGGGTTCACTGTAGATCGAAGTTGTAGTTAAGACGAGAGAGGAATAGGGAAACCCCATGAAGAACTTCACACAGTGGGATTCCCAGTGGTTCCCCCCACTTCCAGTCAATAAATAGTATTTCATCATCCCTTCAGTACTGAAAAGTGATGAACCAGCAAAAGCTTCGATACGCAAAATAGCATCATAATAACCCAGTTTCGGGTTTATGAAAAAAAAACACCACAAATTAATGTCAGCGAAAATGTGGCTTCTACACTGTAAAAAGTGTTTAGTTTAATTCAAAAGGGAGTAAACCGGTAGCTTTAAAATGATTAAGTACATGCACTATGTACATAATTACAAAAATTAAGTTAAGCCAACATAACAATTGCATGTTACAATAGGTTCCTAAATTATTTAAATGTAAAGTCAACTTGTCACTTTTAAGACAACAGCTTTACTCGCTTTTTAAAAGTAAAATAACTAATCATTTTTACAGAATAATTTTAGGACATGGAAACAGGGGTTTTTGTCTGGTACTCAGGGGCGGATTTAGGGATTTTGGGGCCCTAAGCAATTCCAGCCATAGGGTCCTTTCAACTTTTATTTAATATTTTATATTGCTGTTTTTTTTACATCACTCAATCTTCTTTTCGACATTTTAAGTCAATGCAATTTTAACATTTTAAATGATTAGTTGTCTTAAAATGAATTTACATTTAAAAATCAATTAAACAAAAAATTTTTTTTTTCATAAATTTGACTGCTGGACTGCTCCATGATCGATTATTTTTTGGTGATATTATTATTATTAATATTATTATTATTATTATTATTATTACATAACATTACATTATAATAATATTATAATTGATTGAATATTAAATAATATTTAATTTGGTTAAAATTGTTTTTGTCTAACTCTCACCATACAAAATGTGGTAGAAAACGATGTTATATATAGTAATAATTTATACTTCTAGATATTTATTGGGTGCCCCCTATACTACAGGTTGCTTAATTCTGATTTGCTGATGAACATTCTAAGACGTGCAGTTATTTTCAATGAAACACACAGCTGAAGCATTTTCAGGAGGTCTTGACCACATTACAGTTCTATATCACTGCACCAGATTATTATTGTAAGTTTTTACAGCCGTCAGCTCAAGACATTGACAAATCTGGTGAATTTAAACAGCAGGATAAAAGTTATAAATAAAATAAAATTTTATCATGTGTAAAAAGCCCAAACTCTCTTACTTGCTTTACCTTCCATACAAAAGCAGCACTGCTCTATCAGTTTTATAAAAAAAAAAAAAAAGTCTGGCCTTCCTTTTTTCACAGGCGCAGTAAAAATGCACTGTTCTTGAGATTTCAACTTCACATTTCCTATAAATAGAAACATGTCTCTTAATAATTAATAGTTTAATCACTAATATTTTCATAAGTCTACCATTTATGGCTAAAGACTCTGTTGCCGGCTCTAAAAGGTTGGAATTTTGGATTTAGTCACAGAGGATTGAGATAAAAACAAATATGTAAAAAATGTCATATTCACAACAGTGTATTAAAGGTACGAATTTAACAAATGTCTTGAAATGCAACATTTGAACAATGCCTTGTTGTGTGATAAATGACTATGGGCTGTTGAATTATAAAACAAACAAGCAAAAAATATCTGTGAAGTAAAATAAAAAAAGTTCAATAGCTTGTGATGCAATAAGTATTAAGACATTACTCTAAACAATCATGTAAAAGTAAAATCTGAGCCCTATTTTGCAATGATTTGTACAATATACCACAACTGAAAGTGATAAATTAAAATTGACTATAAAAAGCATCAATCTCGCAATGAAGAACACTGTGGAAGTGTCATACTATTACACTTAACTAATCTCATTAGCAAGAGAAATAAATAGCGTAGCGTGCAGGAAAACACAATCATAGTGTTATACTGAAACTGCAGGATGATCATCACAAACTCTGAAGGGGCTCAAGAGCACGGACGTAATTATTGTATATGCTGGCCCACATATAAACTTAAATCCACTTGTGTGGTCTCAGAAATCAGTGCATCAAAAATCGTATGACAACCTGAAGCACCTAAATCTGTGCTCATAGCACAAAATAAAAATTCACAACAGCTCCAAAATATATTAGAACACCTCAGCTACTCTAAAAAACAACTCTCACTCTAAAAAAAAAAATACTGTGGGTTGATTTAACCCAATGTTGGGTCAAACGTAGACAAACCAAACAGTTGGGTTTAAAATTTTGTTTTAAATTTAATCAAAATAATAATAATAATAATAATGATAATAATAAAATAACCCAACATTGGGTTTGTTCAAATTTACCCTAATAACCCAGCAATTTTTAGAGAGCATGCTTGTGTTAATGCTTTTTGTAAATCTAATTGCTTCAGTGTAGACTCTAAATAAGTTTTTTAATTAGTTTCAACTCAAATTTGGCCAAAATATGGTGTCTGGGTTGCATTGAAAAAAAAAAGTTAGTCCATATTTTACTCAGACTTGAGTCGTAACACCTTTTAGAGTGTACAAAGAGATAGCAAATACATGTCTTTTATTTGAACAAAACTATTTTACAGTTCAGTCCTCAGAAATAAATTTGAAAAAAGTCCTTTTGCAAAGCACGATATTATTTCTCAGCGAAAACACACACCAGAAATCACGACACATTATATATTATATACATTGCACCGCTCACTCTTTAGGTTTCTCTACGCTGACCGCCTTTCACTGATGACCTGCATTTCAAATGAATCAATCAACAACACTGCCCAACCTGGCAACCACACAAGACACATACCTGGAAACCACATATGGGAGTAATCCATGGATGCAACGGGCCCGGTCTTTGTCATGTTGCTGAAGAAGTGTGCAGTCTCTCAGTGAGTGATGGCTTGCTCTCGCACACATGCATACACACACTCTCTATTTCGCTGCCTCACTTTCTCCACTTCTCTTGACTCTGTCAGTGTGCGGCCAAGGAGGAGGAACAAACTGATAACGAGGGGGGGGGAACTCTCCACTCCTCCTTCACTCCTCCCTCCGTCACCTCCTCTCCACGCTGTGCCCACCCACACCTCCACCCCCTCTGTGCCCACTTCCTGACCCAGAGAGCAGAAGTGTCGAGCGGGTCAAACCCGCCACATTTACAACGATGTACAGTCGACTCGAAAGGCTAAAGTTAAGCAGGACAAAGGAGGAAGTGAAGGGCTGTGGACCGGTGGGCTGAAGTGCGGAGACGGGTGAAGAGGCTGAGAGTGGGAAGGCAGCAGAGATGAAAAACTAAGCAGATGCTGTGATAGAGGTGAAAAGAGGGGGAGAGTTGTGCCACTGGAAAGTGCTGGGGTTGCTGGAAAGAGTCGCTCACGAGTCCTCTCTCAAACCCTCGTGTCACTCCGTATCTCTACTGTATATCAACAACACAAGCCTCCAGCAGAAAAATACAGAACGAGGACGACTTTGCTCACACGGCTTTTTTCCGACCTCACACGTCCACATCGGGGCATGAATCACCCCGTAGGAGCCCTAAACAATGCAGAGAAAGCAAAACAGGACTGGTGTGTGAGTGTGTGTTGTGATGTGTGACTGTGAAGTGTCTGAAGCAGGAAGCAGGGATTTGCTGTTTGAAATAGACACGACCCAATTGTTCGCTACATTGTACAGGTTCAGAAAACTGCGTGGACATGCAAAAAATTATTGTCGGTATTAAACTTATTTTAATTTTTGTTGCTTTCAACATTTTTTAACTATAGTAAAGAACATTTTGCCATGCTTTTTTTGGAAGTGTTAGATAGTGTATCATCTCAAATCATTAAAAAACATCCTTTTGTAAAGAAATAAAATATTAACAAATATTATTTATGTTTGGGCGAGGCAGTGGCGCAGTGGGTAGCACGTTCGCCTCATCAAGAAGGTCACTGGGTCGCTGGTTCCAACCTCGGTTCAGTTGGCGTTTCTGTGTGGAGTTTGCATGTTCTCCCTGCCTTCGTTGTGCTCCGGTTTCCCCCACAGTCCAAAGACATGCGGTACAGGTGAATTGGGTAGGCTAAATTGTCTGTACAGTATGTGTATAAGAGTGTGAGTGAATGTGTGTGTGAATGTTTCCCAGAGGTTGTGGCTGGGAGGGCATCCGCTGAGTAAAAACTTGCTGGATAAGTTGGTGGTTCATTCCACTGTGGCGACCCCGGATTAATAAAGTGACTAAGCAGACAAGAAAATGAATGAATTATTTATATTTGTCAGGAAAATTTTCCGACTTTCAGATCAAATATTGAGATCAAACATGTGAATAAATAAATAAAAATAAACAAGTAAAAAAATAAACATCTTAATTGTAGTGTTTTTGTAAATTTGTATCTATTGTTTACATCTACAGTAATGTAAAAGAACCTAAAACCGTCCACAAAGTTAGGATCTTAAAAACCTAACCTCAATGATTTATATTATATATTAAAACTATTATATGTAGTTGAAGTGTGCAATTAAAAGGCTTAACTGGGCTAATTATGATAAAGTAATTAGGGTAACAGTGGTTCCCCTTCGGGGGGAACTTCAGCACTATAAGTGGATTTGATTGTAAAATCCACGCATTAGGGGAGGTTCGGTTCAGAAGCTACTCGTCTGAAAGAGTATTGAACGGGCCAATTAAGAATGAATTGGCAGCGCAAGCCTGCGCAGGTGAGCGGCATAAGCAATCAACTGAGTATATAAGCTCACCTGGCGCAGCAGACGCTATCCTTTTCGCTTCAGAGACTTTCTGATCGAGTCGATGAGGGTTCCTCCTGCTGTGACCAGCGATTCTGAGCGAACGAGAGCATTCTCCCGGTCCAGAGTGTGTACACGCAGTGGCAGACGGTCGAGCTGGGTTTCTCCCTTGCCTGGCGTTCTTTGGGTCCGGTCCTCCAGAGCGGTGCGTATAAAGTTGCAAACTTCACAGAAAGAGCAACACAGTCGTGCAGCACGTCCTTATCAGGACGGCGCTCCGACTGTGCGTTTCTGGATGCGGTGGTTTCCTGTCCTCGGATGATGGGCGCGGGCACTGTGTTACATGTCTGGGGGTCCAGCATGTTAATGCGCTGCTCGCGGGCAGTTCATGTCGTCATCGCGATGCCATGACTGTTGCGCAAGATCGCGGTTAGCCTTTGCAAAAAGGCGAACCACCCCAGTTGTCCCCTGCTCTGCAGCGGGCACTCGGGCAGATCTGAGGGTTTCAGCGAGAGATAATCCGTCGCCCACGGGCCCGCGGACCTCCCGCTCCTCTAAGCGCTCCATCCAAGCTTCGGGCGGAGGAAGCGATCCGTCTAACAGATGGTAGCCCTTACGCCCGATGACACCGGAGACCAGATGTCCACCGCGGCATCGGAGGGTGGGCTTTCATTGTCCGATGATGATCCAGACCCGCTCGCCCCCTTCGGGCTGGTGAGCGCTGTCACTACGGATCCTGAAACGGACATGTTAGCCGTGCTTTCCCGGGCTGCTTCGGCCGTGGGTTGGAGATGGTTTATCCCCCAGCTCCGCGGCCGGACCGACTAGAGGGGCGTTCCCTTCTTCCCGGAGGTGCACAGTAGGCTCACGCGGTCTTGTAAAGCACTTTTTTCTGCTCGTGCTGCGTGTTCCTCCACCCTAACCACTCTTGACGGTGAAACAGCCAGGGGATATGTGGCGATTCCTCAGGTTGAGTGCGCGATGGCGGTAAATCCGCGCGGCGCCTCTTCTTGGCGGGGTCCGCCTCGTCTCCCATCCAAAGCCTGTAAGTTATCTACCTCCCTCGGAGCTAGAGCTTACATAGCTGCGGGCCAGGCTGCTTCCGCCTTGCATGCGATAGCCACCTACCAGCGCTACCAAGCGCAGGCGCTGGCCGAGCTGCACGAGGGTGGGTCCAACCCAGGCTTACGAGCTTCGCACCGCCGCCGACTTAGCTCTTCGGACTACTGAGTCCGCTGCGTGTGCGTTGGGGAGGACGATGTCCACATTAGTGGTCCAGGAGCGCCACCCCTGGCTGATATGCGCAAAGTCGACAAAGTCCGCTTTCTTGACTTCCCCATATCCCCAGCCAGGTTCGGCGACACTGTCTGTGAATTCACCCAGGAATTCAAGGCGGTGAGAGAGCAGTTGGTGGGTGATGTCTTATCGGCGGTCCGTAGCCCGCTCCGCCCGCCGTGCCATTCATACCTGCTCCTCGCCGAAGGCGCCCGCCTACGAGAGCTGCTCCGCCCCCGCACACGCCTAAGGCGAAGCGAGCGCGTCGGGCACCTCGGAAGCAGGCAGCCCCCCTGCCCAGAACGCCGCTAAGTCCGGCAACGGACCGCGAAGCGCCCCTGGGACAGGCCATCTGGAGAAGAGGGAACTTGCTCTTTCCCCGCTGGAGGGCGGGGCCCCATTTCCAACGGCACTTTTTACTGCCATGAAAACATTATGAAAGGGCACTTTTCACTTCCCCAGATGTGACAGCCCGAAATCTGCCAGTCTGGGACGCTATGCTTTCTAGCTTGCAGATTCGGTGCGTTTCGCCAGTGGCTCACGAGCGCTGGGAGGACGGTCTCCTTTCTCCCACCCCTCGAGCCTCCCCTCCGGAGCTCGGGTTTGGAGTGAGAGCAAATATCTCACCTCCAGCTTTTCCGTGGGACCCGCGAGCTTCCCGGATCAGCACACCCACTCCGCGCTGCCCCACTGCTGGTACGTCAGCGATTGTAGCGATGAGTCCATTAGCGAGAGCTCTGCCTGCCTGGTTAGCGCGGGCCAGCTCTTCGCGGTGGCTCATACGCACAATCAGACTCGGCTATGCGATTCAGTTCGCGAAACGGCCCCCCAAGTCACGGGTGTGTATTCACCAGGGTCAGCCCCCTGTCCGCCCCTGTCTTGCGAGAGGAGATTGCTGTCCTCCTGGCGAAGGATGCAATCGAGCCGCTCCCTCCAGCCGAGATGGAGAGCGGGTTTTACAGCCCACGCTTCATCGTGCCCAAAAAGAGCGGTGGGTCACGGCCAATCCTAGATCTGCGCGTTTTGAACCGCTGCCTGCACAAGCTGCCGTTCAGAATGCTCACGCAGAAGCGCATCCTCCGGTGCGTTCGTCCTCTGGGTTGGTCTGCAGCATTAGACCTGATGGACGCGTATTTCCATGTCTCCACTCTTCCTCGCCACCGACAGTTTCTGCGGTTTGCGTTTGAAGGTCGAGCTTGGCAATACAAAGCCCTCCCCTTCGGGCTCTCTCTGTCTCCGCGGGTCCTCACCAAGCCCGCGGAGGGTGCCTCAGCGCCCCTTCGGCTCGCGGGCATCTGCATACTCAATTTCTTACGACTGGCTGAATTGCCCTCTCTTTTGATTATGCACAGAGTTGATTATGCACAGAGACAAAGTGCTCTGGCACTTCCACCTGTGGGGGTTTCAGGTCAACCGAGAAAAGAGCAAACTCGCCCCCGTGCAGAGGATCTCTTCTCTCGGGCTGGAGCTGGACTCGGTCACCATGGCAGCGCGCCTCTCCGGAGAGCGCGCTCAGCTGATGCTGTACTGTCTGAGAGAGCTCGACAGTAAAATAGTGGTCCCACTGAAACAATTTCAGAGGCTCCTGGGGCATATGGCATCCGCAGCCGCTTCATGCCGCTCGGATTATTCTATATGAGACCACTTCAGCACTGGCTTCACGATCGAGTCCCCAGACGCGCATGGCACGCGCGCGCACACCGAGTCTCTGTTACTGCGCTGTGTCGCCGCGCCCTCAGCCCTTGGAGCGACCCCTCGTTCCTACAGGCCTGGGTGTCTCTAGAACAGGCGTCCAGTCTTGTTGTCGTTTCAGCAGACGCTTCCAACACGGGCTGGGGGGCTGTGCGTTGCGGGCATGCGGCTGCGGACCTGTGGAAAGGTACCCAGTTGCATTGGCATATCGCCTGGAGCTGTTGGCAGTGTTCCCCGCTCTCCACCGTTTTTTTCCGGTGTTGGAGCGGCAACACGTGCTGGTCAGGACGGACAGTACGGCGGCGGTGGCGTATATCAGCCGTATAGGGGGTATGCGCTCTCGCCGCATGTCTCAGCTCGCCCGCCGTCTGCTCCTCTGGAGTCATCCGCGGCTGAAATCGCTGCACGCCATTCATATTCAGGCAAGCTCAACCGTGCAGCCGATGCGCTCTCACGGCAGCCTTGCGTCCTGGAGAATGGAGACTCCACCCCGAGTCTGTTCAGCTGATATGGGCGCGATTCGGGGAAGCCCAGATCGATCTGTTGCTTCCCCCGAGATCGCTCATTGCCAGTTGTTCTTTCCCTGACCGAGTGCTCTCGGCACGGATGCACTGGCTTACAGCTGGCCTCGGGGCACGCGCAATACGCGTTTCCCCCAGTGAGCCTGCTCGCGCAGTTACTGTGCATGGTCAGGGAGGACGAGGAACAGGTTGCTGGTTGCGCCCCTCTGGCTCAACCGGACCTGGATGTCAGAGCTCTCCCTCGCGATAGCCCTCCCCTGGCAGTCCCTTCGAGAGAGCACCTACTCTCTCAGGGACAGGGCACCACCTGGCACCCTCGCCGATCTTTGAAGAGATTTTTAGACGCGAGGAAGACTTAGGTAACCTCCGATTGCGGTGGCTAATACCGTCACTCGGGCTAGAGCCCCCTCCCCGAGCGCGCCTATGCCCTGACGTGAAGTCTATTCACTGAATGGTGTGTCTCTCGCTGAGAAGACCCCCGTAATTTGCCAGATCAGCGTTGTGCTTTCTTTACGCCGAGAGAAGTTGGAGAGCAGGCTGTCGCCCTCCACACTCAAGGTTACGTGGCTGCCATCTCCGCTCTCATAACGCGGTGGCTGGCAGCACCGTGGGAACGCATAACCTCATCATCCGGTTCCTCAGGGGCGTTAAGCGAATTAATCCACCCCGCCCCCTCTCATGCCCTCTTAGGATCTCGCCCTCGCTACACAAGCTGCGTCAGATCCCTTCGATCCTCGACTCAGTATTTTCTGTCCCTGAAGACAGCTCTGCTGGTCGCGTTGATATCGATTAGAGGGTCGGGGACCCGGAGGCATTTTTCGGTCAGTGACTCGTGCCTGTAATTGGGCTGGCTTCTCTCACGTATGAGACCCCGCCCGCGATATGTGCCCAAGGTTCCTACCACTCCGTTTTAATACGAGGTAGTGAGCCTGCAAGCGCTGCCCTCGGAGGAGGCAGACCCAGCCCTTATTTATTGTCCAGTTCGCGTTTTGCGTATTATCCGGACCGCACTCAGAGTTTAGATCATCTGAGCAGCTCTTCGTCTGTTATAGCGGTCGGCAGCAGGGAAGTGCCGTACCGAAATAAGTTCCCACTAGATTGTGGATGCCTTCTTTCACTATCAGAGCCGAGATGAGCCGCGTCCCCCGAGAGCGCTTGCGCACTCCACTCGGAGCTTCGCATCCTCTCGAGCGCGCGCACGCGGCGCCCCTCTAACAGACATCTGTAGAGCTGCGGGCTGGGTGACACCCAACACATTTGCAAGGTTTTACAATCTGCGAGTGGAGCCGGTTTCCTCAAGGGTATTAGGTAACCCTTGGTGATTGAGGAAACAATTCGGTAGGGTGTTGAAACACGCTTGCTGCGCCATTTTCCCTAACACGGAGATACGTGCGCCTTTTTATCTGTCAGTAAAGTTCCCCGTCAGGTGAGCCCTGCAGATTCCTCCGTGGCCCCCAGCACTGACTCAGCGGAGGAGTCACTTGCTGGCCCACTACGTTGTAGGTCTGCCCGCTGGTCAGCCCGCGTTTTGGGTAAAGGTGCCTGGTATGCGTGGTCCCCACTAGGCGATCCCATATGCTTATTCAGCCACGGTTAAGTCCCCCCCCCCTGGGCGGACCCGTGTCTTCCCTCCCCGCTAACCACTCTTTTGCTATGCGTACTCCCCCTTTTTAGGGCTAGTCCATATGTAAATTCTGCCATCTATCCCCCCTTGGGTAACGGATGGCCTCCGCAGCGTCCTCCCTATCGGGATTGCACGCTTCCCAACGTACTGTCGTATTTTCCTAGAATTATCTAGATGCTCACGACTTCCCAAAAAATATATATAAATCCGTAAAACTTCTGTTGAAGTAGGATAAATTAGGGCCAGGGACACGTTGGAGGACCGCGCCCCCCATGATGTGGGTGCGTCACGCTTGCTTGACTATCTCCTCATCGGGGGTGTTGGTAAGGTGCAGTCATTATGGCGCTTTCAATGGGCTCCCAATGCGTGGATTTTACAATCAAATCCACTTATAGTGCTGAAGTTCCCCCCGAAGGGGAACGTTCGAGGTTACTAAAGTAACCCTTCGTTCCCCGAGGAGGGGAACGGAAGCACTATACTCCGTCGCCATAATGACTGTCCCTTAGCTGTTGAAAGTCTCTTCAGCTTAAAAAGGATAGCGTCTGCTGCGCCAGGTGAGCTTATATACTCAGTTGATTGCTTATGCCGCTCACCTGCGCAGGCTTGCGCTGCCAATTCATTCTTAATTGGCCCGTTCAATACTCTTTCAGACGAGTAGCTTCTGAACCGAACCTCCCCTAATGCGTGGATTTTACAATCAAATCCACTTATAGTGCTTCCGTTCCCCTCCTCGGGGAACGAAGGGTTACTTTAGTAACCTCGAACGATTATTAGAATAATTAGGATGATTAAGAAAACAAGTTATTGAATATCAGTGGCCTGTTGTGTAGCCAACTGGGCATTATTTAAGATGGCTAATAATATTGATCTTTAAATTATGTAAAAATGGTCTTATTAAAGTGAAACTAAAGGAAATAAGACTTTTCCCTGAAGACAAAATATTATAGGAAATACTGTGAAAATGTCCTAGCTCTGTTAAACATCACTTGGGAAATATTTGGGGAATTTCAGAGGAGGGCTGATCATTTTGCCTTCACTATATATTTATAACTACTTGTGTGTGTCAGCATGATGTTTTCATTGATTTATAATATAAAAAATTTAGCTTTATCTTATTTTTTTACATTGTTTAATAAGTACAGGTCAGATGTGTGTTTGTTTTTGTTTTCCTTTACAGAAACATTCCTGTACATGCACATTATTTCACCCATATTTTGACTTTTTTTCCCCCCAATAAATGTTATTCAAATTTCCCAGTACTGGTTTGTGGCTGGAGGGGCATCTGCAGTTTTAAGTTCTAAAATAAGTTTTTAAGCTTATTTTATTAGGATGTGAAGCAAATGTTTTGTTATGAAGGGACACAAAGGCATTCCATCTAAACATTTATATTAAATTATTTAATAGATGCCCAAGTGTGGCATGTGATCAGAAAACTAATGTTTAGAGAATGTATATACTGAAGGTTGCCGTTTTAAACGAAACAAAACGAATTCGTTATGGCTATACCTCTTGAGGAGTTCAGAAACCATTTACTGAAGATATTTACAGCCAATCAAAGGTGAAGTTCAAGTCCAAAACATAAGGGTGAAATGAGAGGTTACAGTGTTTTTTTCTTAACACAAGATGGCGTCATCAACACACTTTTACTGAGACGTTTTTTCCTCCAATTTCCTGATTGACCCGTTTCTAAGGGATTTTTTGCACTACACTGGTTATTTTAAAAGCAAATTTGCTATAAATCACACAAACACTTAAAACACAAATACAAAGCTACCTTTCTGTAATGTAAACAGGATACATGCTGCCTTTACAGGTAAATAACTATAGCAAAAGCAACTGATTTAAAGACAGTAAGTCGGCTAAAACCACTTGCCCCACAAACCAGTGATAATTATAATTTAATGCTTTGACAGAGATAAAAGTAAGAACTAATTAGAAACGGTTCAACAATATGTAATAATATAAAGCGGGAGTTTTACCTGTGGTCAGAAGCCATAACGACTTTTCAACGCGATTTTCAATAGTGGCTGTGACATAAGTAAGCCTACTACTGTCTTTAACAACTGGTTTACGACAGAAATGTAAACTGATTAACCGTAAATCCAGTGACACAAACTTCTGGACTGTTTTACGAAATTTCGACCTTTTGAGCAGAAAAAGTCTATATATATATGAATCATATCTCTTTTATAAATTTTCCATCATATGTTGTAAAATCTGTCTATAACCATTAAACAAAAATCTTTTTACTTCTTTTCAAAATCGGGTGGGCCGCTTACCATTTTGAGAGAAACACAATGGTTCCAACGTATTTCCTGTTTCACATTTTTAATTTCCATAGCCTCTGAGAATCCAAAAAAGTCCACTTATTGATAAATAATATTGTGATAGCTGTTTTAACATTAGGATATGATTAAATTGCCTCTTGTTACAGTTATGACACAGTTTGAACAAGCAGGAAATATTGTTTATGGGCCTATGGCATTAACACATTGAAATGGTCTATGAATAGTGGTGCTTTCCTTTCCTACCGCACATGCAAATATTTAAATCTAATCACAAATATGGCTTAGTTTGTGAACTTGTTTTTTTTTTTAATTTGTGAATTTATTGTATTTATTTTTACATTTAGAAGAAAAAGGTTCCACTTAAAATATATTTGTAAAATGCACTTTATTTACAAAATAAAGAAAATAATAATCTAGTTTTAATGCTTGTCACTAAGTCTGTTCCTGCTTTTGAGCTTACAATAGGCCTATAGAAAGATTTATTTACATAATTTGTGCCATTCATAACTAAATGTGATGATAACACATTTACTTTTATTAAAGTTTTGAATCACAAGTGTTAGTTCAAAGTAGCTTTCGTAATAATAATTCCACATAAATTAATACTTGAATAGCTTCTTTTAAATGTAAAATCTGTTTTTAAAATCCTTAATTGAGGCGTGTTTTACGGGTTAGTGTACGCATATACACTGTAAAAATAATTTGATCATTTAGTCATGACAACATATGTTTATAGTTAACTGTAACATATTAAACTAAGTAAATCATGTTCTAACTTAAATTTTTAAGTTATGCAAGCTGTTTTAAGTCAGTTTAACATAATATAAGTTCAATTGACTCATAAGGTTAATTTGATTCAGCTTAAAAATTTAAGGCAAGCAGGATATTTTTTTTTTACAATGTAGGCATAAATAAACATAAATATAATGTGCCTAATCTTAATTTTTTTCGATTAGATGTTGCATGCAAGTGTCCAATATGAAATTCTACCAAGAACCGCTGTACAGACACCAGAAGTAAAGTAAATTTGATAAGAAACGGCAGTAGCCTACCAAAGTAAGAAGTTTTGCCCATCTAAAAATGAAGGGATATGGATAAGACACAAAGTCTTGACACATTCAAGTACCAAAGGCCTTGCCATGCAGCTCTTATGATGAAACAATCTGCATATAGACACGGATATTTACAGCTAAACTGACTTTTTTCTTTATAATTTCATGCACATTTTTACTATCACAAAATGTGATACCAATGTTCTTCTCTCTTTTGTATAATCACACAAAGAGACGCCAGGAGTCAGGTTCACGGTCATCGGCAGCATGTGTTTGTGTCGTGCGTCTGCTGGAGTTAAAGGTCACGACCCCAGAGGTCACGCAGCACAGACATGTGTGCATATGTCACGGGGGTCTCAGGCCATTCGGCTGCCCTCTTGTCCCATGATTTCCATTCAAATGTCACAACTAAGGGCTTCCCCATAATAATTACGAATGACTTCAGTTTGACTTTTTGTGTGGAGCTGCAGCCTGATGTATCTGCAATCCAAACCACACCACCACATGCTCCACCAACACAAAGGCCTCTAGATGATCTTCAAAAGTGAGTATGTTTCTTGATCCATTCCTCTCGCTCTCCTTCTCTCCATGTTTATCTGATCAGCTGTCCATTTAAAAGCGCAAGCTACAGGCCTCAAGAGAGCCATCAATCTTACAGCTGTCACGGCTCACGCCGCATGCGTGCGTATGTGTGTGAGTGATTAGATACTAACTATTTCGCACAGCAAACACTCCTCGCGCTGCAGATGCAATCACTCCGACACAAATGTGTTTAGTCTTTCGGGCTGATAAAGTTACACGGAAGCTTTCTTTCAGTGCGCCATTCCAGGCAGACGCGTCCACCTCTTCACCTGCATAAACACAAACGTCCATTCTGTCCACTCCAGCTGTTAAAGCATCAGCACATCCCGTAACGTAAGGATGGAAACGCTCTTTTAAATTGTTTCCAGACATTTGCTCTTTCTCCCTCTCTTTCTTCCCTGCTGGTCAGCAGACGCTGTGACATCACTGGACACTGCTCTGCAATGTGATTGGTCACTGGCCCACGTTGCCAGGCAACAGCAGCAAAAGGTCTCTTGTGTGTGTATGTTCGTGCGCGTGTGTGTCTGTGCTTATGTGTATGTTTTTACCCCTGTGACAGACAGTGAAATGGTAAACGGAGAGCGCCTCTCGCGCTGATAAGTTCTGCTATCTGAAATGGAGCCCTTTTCCTGTAATGTGAGTGTGTGTGTGTATCGTTTCCCCCTGAATGAAGGTGCGCATGTTTAATATTTAGGCTTAAATCAGTACGTCTGAACGCAGCTGTGTGTGAGAAAGTGAGTGTCTGGGGAATAGGAGGTTATTGTTTTTGACACAGACCCTCATATTTCTGCATCGATCGATTCCTCTGACTCCCGACACGACAATAATCGCACACACACACACACGCACACACATGGGCCTGTTTCTATCAGTAGCATTATTACTGTGCAGAGAGGTAGAGGGGGAAATAAGCAGAGCAGAGAGGAATTCATACGGCAGAACGGTAAGGAAAGCGGATGTAAGAGAGAGTCGGGCCACTTGAAAAAGGAGTGCACAGTGGGAGAATTGATAGTAAAATCTCACAGGGAAAGAAAAGGACAGGGGGAGATGAAGAGAGATGAGAAAATAAATGAAAAAACTTGGAAGATAAAGCTTGAAAGTAGACCGAAACCTGTGTTAGGAGAAAAAAGTGCCAGTGATTCTGTGGTATAGATGGAGCATCGACTGAAGTGACCTATTTATTTATGCTATATTGAATCATATTCGCTCAGTTACCTTTATTCCATTTTGAATAACCACAATATATCTGCAATGACTATATACTGTATATAAACTAACTGCGCACTTAAACTTGAACCACACTAGAGAAAATACCTTTTGAGTTAGAAAAAAAATTGTCAATTTGTTTAAAAATTATATTTCAATGAATTGAGAGTGTTTCAAAAACTTGAATTTTAAGATTCATATGTTTTTATTAAGCTATTCGTTTTGTATTTGCAATAATATACATAAAATATTACATACAAAATGCCAAAAAGATGTATATATATTTTTTTTTATTTGACACATCCCATATAGTAATCAATAAAAAATGTGGATTTTTTTTCTTTTTCTTGAAGAGTTCAGATGCAAATCAGGAATTTTTATCTAAAACTAGCATTTTTTTCAGGCTGTTGTGTCCAGTTTCAATAATTTTACTCTTTGTGCAAAGAAGAGGTTATTTTCATCATGTTTAAAGTAAAATAACTAAACATAAATATAAGAAGCTGACAAATACATTCATTCATTCATTTTCTTGTCAGCTTAGTCCCTTTATTAATTCAGGGTCGCCACAGCGGAATGAACCGCCAACTTATCCAGCAAGTTTTTACGCAGCGGATGCCCTTCCAGCCGCAACCCATCTCTGGGAAACATCCACACACATATTCACACACACTCGTACACTATGGACAATTTAGCCAGCCCAATTCACCTGTACCGCATGTCTTTGAACTGTGGGGGAAAACAGAGCACCCGGAGGAAACCCACGCAAATGCAGGGAGAACATGCAAACTCCACACAGAAACGCCAACTGAGCTGAGGCTCGAACCAGCGACCCAGTGACCTTCTTGCTGTACCTACAGCGCCACTGCTTCGCCCCTCTGAGAAATACATTTTAGAAAAAAAAAAAATAGACGGCACTTAGAGGTTTTTGCTTTTGGCTTCATTTATTAAATATTCAGAATTTAGTTGGCTACAATATAACCTTTATAATTCTTTTTGGGTGAAAATCTGGGTTTTTCTGATTAATAAAAAAAGAGCAAATACATACAGTTGAAGTCAGAATTATTAGCCCTCCTTTGAAATTTTTTTCTTCTTGTCTTATTTCAGCTAGAATTAAAGCAGTTTTTAATTTTTTAAAACCCATTTTGAGGTCAAAATTATAAGCCCCTTTAAGCTTTTTTGGTTCGATAGTCAACAGAACAAACCATCGTAATATAATAACTTGCCTAATTACCCTAACCTGCCTAGTTAACCTAATTACCCTAGTTAAGCCTTTAAATGTCACTTTAAGATGTGTAGAAGTGTCTTGAAAAATATCTAGTCAAATATTATTTACTTTCATCATGCAAAGATAAAATAAATCAGTTATTAGAGATGAATTATTAAAACTATCACGTTTAGAAATGTGTTGAAGGCTCTAAAGAAACATCAGAATGCAAGAAAGATTCTTGGTGTACAGATTTGCACTATGACCTGACAGATTTCGAATGGGGCCAAATATGTGTTAAAGCCCAGAACTTGTCAATTAATAATATATTTAAAATGATCAAATATAACTGGGCAATGTAGTTATATCACACTTGGAAAAACTACACAAGTTTGATCCAAACATCCCAGATACTCAACATGTTTCAAATGTCAAAAACACAAAGGAACATTCTTTCATTGTATCTGGGAATGTGAGGTGGTTAAGATTTTCTGGCAAAACGTAGTTACATTAATGTCCTTAATTATTTTAAAACCAATTCCAGTTACACCTGAAATATGCGCTTTGGGTGTATTTCCAGTAAGTTTAAATGATTGACATGTCTTGTTATTGCAAGTCATTTGATAGGACTCTATTGGAAGAACATAGGAGGTCAATCCATTGACCACTGGCTGAAAGATCTGACACATTACATTGCACTGGAACAAATTACCTACAGTATAAAGGGCAAATTAAAGTAGTACCATAAAATTTGGGATCAGTTTATACAATTTTTAGAACAAAACCATACAATAGCACAAGCAAATACCTCTCATGCTACTGGTTAACTGATTGATATGTGTACATTTTTGTATGTATATTTTTTATTTTATTTTATTTTTTATTTTTTGCCTTTTTGCCCATATATAACAATACATTTACATGTTTAATTAAATGTAGATGCTTTTGGGAGGGAGTAAGGAAGAGTTAAAATGTAAAAAAAAAAAAATGTAATTTCATGTTAAATTTCAAGTGATTTATTTTCTACAATAAAAAAAAAAAGAAATGTGTTGGAAAAAATCTCTGTTAAAGAGGAATTGGGGGAAAATTAAACAGGGGGGCTAATAATTCTGACTTCAACTGTATGTAATGAGAAACATATCAAATAACGTCAAAAGCTTGAAAATGACCACTCTAATATTTTTAGCTACCTCGCCCTGCCCTATAGTGCAGTATAATAACAGAAGAGCATTACAAGAGAGAAGATGAAGGATTCATCCCATCTTTTTCCAATAAAAGAAGAAATGAGGGATTGAATTGGGGAGGATGGAGGGGTGAGGGTACAACAAAAGAGATGAGGCGCACATACACTGAAAGCGTTGTTTTTGAGAGATGAGGAAGAGATGTTATTAGGTTGACAGCGGCGTAATGACGGAGCGACTCTAGAGCTGTCACGCAGAAAAAGCACAAGCGGACGGTGATGGAGGACAAACACAGACACGTTCACACCTACACTGTCACTTTCACAAGGAACCGTTTGCTTTGACATGACGGACAGGTCAGGATGGTCAACTGGAGAGATTGGCTTTTTTGTTTGTTTGAATTGTTAGCTTTAAAAAGTTTTATTTGGCGCATGTCAAGCTTCAACTTGAAATTGCGCAGTGCCGATTGTTTTTAGACACAAGAATTGCATCTTGCGTCGAAAAATAAGAATCTTATAAAATGCAATTTACATCAAGCAAGCAAATAATTGGTGCCAATATGGAACATTTATGAAGTGCATTTCCCCACACAACACGTTTTACTTTCCTGTAATTAATACATTTGTTCAGGCCTATAGTAATTTATAATCTTAATATGAATATATATTTTTACTACTAGGTTTTAGGCTTAATATTATTTTTAATTATAAACATAAAATGAAGTGTGTGTGTGTACATTGCATTCCTTATTAGTATGGCCAGACAGAATCTGCTGACATTTTTTGCTATTTCTGCGAAGAATTTTGTAAAAAAAATCTGTGGATTTATGTGGAATTATTTTAGGAGTATCTAAACTAACAAAAAAATAATAGCGTTTTAACTTTCATTTAATGTTTACAATGCAAATCCATCCACAGTTAAACCCCCTTAGAATGTTTTTCTTCTTTTTAAAATATTTCCCAAATGATGCAGAGCAAGGACATTTTCACAGTATGTTTGATAATATTTTTTCATCTGGAGAAAGCTTTATTTGTTTTATTTCCACTAGAAAAAAGCAGTTTTTAATTTTTAATAAAACCTTTTAAGGTAAAAATTATTAGCCCCTTTAAGCCATATTTTATTTTAATAGTCTACTGAACAAACCTTTGTTATACAATAACTTGCCTAATTACCCTAACTTGCCTAGTTAACCTAATTAACCTAGTTAAGCCTTTAAATGTCACTTTAAGCTGTATAGAAGTGTCTTGAAAAATATCTAGTCAAATATTATTTACTGTCATGATGGCAAAGATAAAATAAATCAGTTGGTAAAAATGAGTTATTAAAACTATTATGTTTAAAAATGCGTTGAAAAAATATTTCTGTTAAAGAGAAATTGGGGGAAAAATAAACAAGGGGGCTAAAAATTCAGGGGGTTTAATAATTCTGACTTCAACTTTAGATCCACTTAATTGGTAAACAAAGCAAGTCTATCATATAATATAT
The DNA here is from genome assembly GCF_052040795.2 of Danio rerio. Classification (NCBI taxonomy): domain Eukaryota; kingdom Metazoa; phylum Chordata; class Actinopteri; order Cypriniformes; family Danionidae; genus Danio; species Danio rerio. Next base: position 11,297,189 of record NC_141036.1, on the reverse strand, counting down.
ATACTAAAATACAGAAAATATTACTTTACAAGCTGTATAGTAAATAAATCATATGAATATGTTCATATTAGTCAATAATATTACTGAAATTAATAAAAAAACTGAATAAATATAATTTTACACAAATAAAAAAGACTCAATGATGGGCTAAAATTATGTGGAAATCTGCAGATTTCTGCACGCACAGATTCCATCTGGGCCAACTTATTAGTAATACCAGTAAATTCTGACATTGTGGGGTTTGGTCCCTCTGAGGAAAATGACTAATAAATGATATAGAATTAAGTATTTTACAAAGTAAAAATGCTAATTGTATCCAGTAGGATTTGGTTTAGTAGTAAGGTTGAGGTAGAGGATAGAATATAGAATCATTACATCAACAGAAAGTCCCCATAAAGATAGCTGTACTAGTGTGTGTGATTTCCATCTGAACAAAGCTGTTTTGAGAGCAGTTGACCTCGATGACCTCGGTTTAAGTTTGGCGAAGAACGGTTCCAGAAAGTGGGTAAGACAAAAACAGAAACCAAAAAAAATTAAATAAACAAGTAAACAACAGGGTGAGAATGTGGTAAAATCTGAAAACGTGGTTTAAAAAAAAAAAAAAACAGGCGAGGGCTTTTCTTTTTCTGGATTGCTTTTCAAAACACTGTCGGCTGGGTTAAGGGAAGAGGATGGGCGGGTCAATTGGTGCTTTTGAAAATATATATTGGCTAGGTTTAGGGAAAGAGGATGGTACGTAAGCACAGATTCGGTTTGGGCCTACTTAATAGTAATACTAGTCAATTCTGACCATGCAGGGTCATTTTTGTTTAGCCCCTGTGAGGAAAATGTCTAATAAATCACATAAAATTAAAACATTTTTAAATGTAAAAAACGCTAACTGTATCCAGTAAGGGTTTGGTTTAGTAAAGGTTGAGGTAGGGGATATAATATACAGAATATATAGTTTAAAAAATCATTATGACAACTGAAAGTCCCCATAAAGATAGCTGTACTAGTGTATGTGTGTGATTTCCATTTCAACAAAGCTATTTTGATCTGGTGCAAGTTATAATCAGGTGTGACTTATCTTCCATGAATAGTATTAGCTTTGCACATCCCTATTTGATTTCCACCTCAGTTTCTGTCTTTTCCATTAGTGTCAGTGTTGTAGCGCAGATTAAATATTATTGGTTTACATTTTCCGGAATAATTTGACCTTTAACCTGCCTTTCACCTTTTCCCCGCTGCATTTTTTCCCCTCCTTCTCGCTGTCTCCTGCCCGCCTGTCAGTCCCACTCATCAATATTCCCTCTCACCCTCCATCTTTATCACAACATCCATCTTTCTCTCTCCCATAATCCCCTTCTCCTTCGCTTTCCGCCCCCCTCCTTTCTGTATCACTTCATTCCCCCTTCGTTCTCTTCTCATCCCATTTCACTTCCTAAACTACACCTCTCCTTCTCTCTCTCTCTTTGTCTCTCCATCCTTTTCCAGCTGCCAATTCTTACCTCTTTTATTGTTTAATTTCCTTTCCTTTTTATGCCCCACTTGGCCGTCTCTCTCTATCCGTCCTTGTCTCAGTGTTTGTGATAATAACTAAAATAAGAGTTTCTTTGGCCATTATTTATCCCTCTCCTCATGAGCGCAGGGAGATATCAAGCCCTACTCAGAGGCGGCACAGGGGAGCCGTGCTACATTTGGGGAAAGGAAAGAAAAGGTGGACTGTGAGATGGAGAGAAGGATGGAGGGGGGGGCTCGACTGCTGTTAGATGGGGGTAGATGGGCTAGTAGAGCGGGGGGGGTGTAGGAAATCGGCCTGGCTAGCGGAACAGCTTTTCACCTATCTCTCTCTCCCTCTCTCTCTTTCCCCATACTGCTTTGTATTCTGTGGAGATGACAGGGGAAAGCTTTATTGCTCTGAGTCGGTATCGATCGGGGCCCTAGGCAGGGGGCAGTGCACAGACGCCCATTAGAGGCACTTTCTCAACGACCGCTCCCTAAGAGCACAACCCCACCCTACCCCCCCTTCTTTCTCTTTCTTTGCCTCTGAAATTCAAATTCAAGGTTTCTATCCTTGAGGCTTGACTGAAGACGAGCGAGAGAAGGCGAGAGGAGACATAATCTGGTAAAGAAAGAGCCAAAAGAGACACAAAGCTAAGAAAATATATCAATATTTCAATAGTCTACGAATGCGCTACAGTTCTCTTATCTCCTCAGCTCACCATTGTTTCTAGATATTTAATAGCACATGAATAAATGTGGGATGAAATCGATGGAGATGTGTAAGTGTGGGACTGGAGCTGAACGATTAATCATTAAAAGGTTGCGATTTTGAATTAAACACCCATTGATTTTTATTCTTAAATGACAATGCATTGACTGCCTATTACACCTCTGACAAGTGCTGTATGATCACAGTGGAAATCTGTGTTTGCCTCTGATTCAGAGAGAGCAGTTGTGGTGTATAGTTTTTAAAAACAGGGTCTTTAGTCCTTTCAACATCATAGTATCACTATTTCTGCATTACAAAAAGTGTACTACAAATACAAAACTTTTTTTTTTGTGCTATTAAATTTTGGGGGGACATTTTTATGCTTTGCAGATAGGACAGAAGATATGTGGGAAGAAACCTGGGGTGCTAGCTATGTCCAACATAGGCTCATTCTGAAAACGTAGCCATATTTACGTTTCTGGAGATTGAAAATTTTGTAGCCAGAAGTACGTTTGGCTGTATTTTATCGTTAAAATAAATGCTATGGGGTGGTTTGACGCGGTTCCTTTTTCACTCTTACCAGCTGACCGCTTACTTTCATATGGACGGCTTTACGGCTGTTACCAGTTTGTTCAGTAGCTCGCCATGTATGTCGGCAAATTTGAGACGCAGAGAGGAGTTGACCATGATGATGGGGATCGAGTCTGGCAAAGAACGATTCCATAAAGTGGGTAAGACAAAAACAGAAGCCAAAAATATTAAATAAACAAATAAAAAACAGGGTGAGAATGTGGTAAAATCTGAAAACGTGGTTAAAAAAATCAGACAAGGGCTTTTCTTTTTCTGGATTTCTTTTTAAGTCTGTTGGTTGGGTTTAGGGAAGAAGAAGGTGGGTCAGTTGAACAGTCATTCAGTCAGCCAGTCGATAGTGGCCTCTGGTGGATTTATGTGAGAACAGCAGACGCAAATGGCACTTGCGAGAGAAATTTGAGATCTTAAAAAATGTACACAGCGGCCTCTGGTGGATTTGTGAAAACAGAAACTGGACAAAAAATGTATCTACTGAGACGTATTTGGCGCTCTTCAGAAATGTATATAGTGGTACGTTTTCAGAATGAGCCTGGGTTGTACATGTCTGCGCCTTTAACCACAAGGCTAGACACACTGACACCTTTGTGTTGTAAAGAGTTTTGCATACTGACAACATCATCATCAAAACCATCTCTATTTACATGGATCCATGAAAATGATTAACAAATGTATAGTACTATGCAGGCCACTAGATGGCAGCAACATTGTTAAGAAACACTTCATGTCTGTGTACTCACAATCCAGTAGTCTGCCATAGCTGTTCTCGCCTGTAGATTAAACACATACGCACAGTGTCACTAATTTCATAAAATATCATTTAATAAATCACATTTTTTTGTAGTCTACCAGCCTGATCTCACGAGGAAACGTAACTATTTTACGTTTTGTCAGTTTAGTGGCTTATTCAGATGAATTCATACAAGTTCAGTCGTATGAAAGTGTACGATTTTAAAAAAGAGGCGTGGCACCAAACCACACCCCTAAACCCGACCCTCATTGGGGGATGAGCAAATCGTACTAAATTGTATGAATGAGATCGTACGAATTCATACAAATTAGACACTAAATTAAAAAGTTACGAATTGCCATGAGATTGCGCTGAGTCTACACACATTTGATACATTTTCGCGAAATTCAATGGGCAAAATTAATTAAATTAAATTAAAAGTTTTTAGCTGAAAATTAAAAACATTTTTAGCTGAAAATAGTAATGTAAATTGCCACTGAATCGGTCATTCAATAGATTGATTCAAAATGCTGATTCATCCTAAACAAATGTGAGTCATAGAATTTCTTTATAAGCCAGTCATTATATTATTATTATTATTATTATTATTATATATTTTTTCCTCAAACTAAAATCAAATGAAGTATTATTAAATAGACAGCAGTAAGGTAACTTTTTTTTTACCCCAAAACACAACAAATACAACATTACTTTGTTCAGCTCTCTATTCATAAAACCATGCAGCTTTATCCAGCACTATATATATTGTCACTCTTTGACACACACACACACACACACACACACACACACACACACACACACACACACACACACACACACACACACACACACACACACACACACACACACACACACACAGAAAACATAACACAGAATGAAGACTGGCCCTGTGAATTGTGTGAACACCAAAGAGACATGTTTCCAGTTTGTGTATGTGTGTATGTGTGTGTTCAGATCCCAGTGGGACGTCACACTCTGGAATGAGTCCTGTGTCACCTGTAATCTCCCCCTTCACAGAATTCCTCATTTTTAAATCGGAGTTTGGCAAAGCAAAAAATCTCACCTCAACACTCACCCCTTCCTGCCCTCTCTCTCACACCTCGACCAAACAAAACCACACTGTCATGATGAAGAAAACGCTTTCTAGAGCCTCTCTGCCTATCCCAGAGCACACACACTATTCTATAAATATTAATTCTCCATTATACCTAGCTGAAAATGTCTGACCTGCAGAGACTAAACTTTGACCTTGGGGAATTTAAAGTTGCATCTGCACATCTCCTCTGTCCTTATGGAGTGAGTTAGAATGACATTGGTCTAGTGCACATATTCTAGAAATTGAGCCTTGCTGTTCATGTGGAAAATGGAGATTCAAATCTGGCCGGCAATAAACCCTGATCTCTAAGTCACTTGAGTAATTTTCTCCCCTCTCTTTCTCTCACTCTCTCTTTCTGTGTCCTAGTACAAAGTAATATAATATTAAACATACACTTTCTTTATAACTAACTGTATACTTATATAAATATAAAGCAAAATAAAAATATTACAATAATAAATAAATTCAGATCTTGCCTGCAACATGCTCTAATCCAAAATTGTTTCCAAATTTCCCTCTTTTATGTATAATTTTATTTCAAAATAATGAAAAGTTTAAAATATTTAACTAATCTAGATTAAATTATATAATATTAATTTATTTATTATATTAAAATATAATTTGTTATTTTAATGACTCTGCTAATTTGAGTTTTTTATATATTTTTGTTTAAATAAATTGTATAGATATAACAAATAGCAATAAATTATTAAACATTTTAAAATATTTATAATACTTTATATATTTAAAAGGGTAGTTCACTCAATGATAAAAGTTCTGTCGTCATTTACTAATTCTTGACAAAATGTATTAATCTAAAGATTTTCATATGATTAATATCATCTCTGTCCATAAAAGTTAGATAATGTGTTCACATTTGCAGATTTGGATCAATTAAAACAAACCATAGCGTTATTGCTCTGTTTGTCAATGTAAATAAGTGTGAGTGTTCAAATCCTACATGGTTCACTCCAAACAAGCAGACTGAAGCCTTCTGGAAATCTCAGTTCGCATTTTGAATGGAATATGAATGTAACACAGACCCAAAGCATCTAAACAGATCAAAAACATGGCATGATGGCACAAGATGTGCATTATTTAGAAGGTTTTGTGTGTACACAATTCGTAATGACAGCATGAATGCTATAAGCAAACCTGGACCAAATAATTTCATCCACACTACAAGATTCCAATCTGCAAGTGCGAACAAACCTCCAAAAATGTTTCTATCCATCTTTTAAATCATGAGCCTCTTTCACACAGTAGTGGAAGTATATTTTCTTAAAATTACTGCAACAACATTTTAAAAATGCACTGTTGACACAGACAAGGACGTTCTATAATTTTTCCGGAAAAGCACTATTCACACACCCATTTCAAAATATCAATAAATTCGGATGCCATTAATGATAAATGACCTCTAATGACTGCGCCTGTATTTGTAGACATTAAGAGGAACAAATATTTTGTTGATGGCTTCATCTTATTTTAAATGTTCGCATTCATGCATCTGCTTTTGTCCCAGAGACAAACCAAAATACTGAACTATAGGAGAAAAATGTTACTACCATCTGAAGTCAGAGCGGCAGCTTAAAACTTAAAAAAATAAATAAATAAAATAAAAAGTGTTTTGTAACACAGGTGCACAGCCTGATCTCACAGGGAAACATATTTATTTTACATTTTGTCAATTTTGTAATAAATTATGTTTGAATTTGTATAAAAATGTACGATTTTTACAATTTTTTTTTTCACCCAACCCTGCTCTTAAACCCAGCTGTCATTGGGTATTAGCAAATCATATTAAATTGAATGAGATCGTATGAATTCAAACTAATTAGCCAATAAATCCAAAAGCTAATAATTGCCATGAGATCCAGTCGGGCTACACAGTGCTCTGATTGATTGACATGGGCAATTCTGTAGATATATGGTAAAGTATTGTGAACAACTCTGATAAAGAGATGTGGACAGCACACTTTTGCATGTAGAGAGCTATGTTTGAGTATGTCTTGCATCTTGCAGGTAAATTTACAATGGTTTATCATAAGTTTTATCAATACTTTTTTTCACAGTTGGCACTAAGAAGAAACATACATTTTAAAAACATCCGTAAATGAGCAGTTTTCCATATTTTGTGATTCATGTTTTTATTTTTCACCATTTATTTATGTGTTTGAATTGCATTATGAAACCTTGAACATTCTTTCAACAACTTTTAACCTTGAAAAGTTCCAAAAAGTGACTTTTATTAACATTTTTAATAGTTTAAAGGGATATATTGTCTGGGTTGATGTTGTATAATCACAATACAAAACCATAATAGACTGCCAGTGCATTTTCTGTTATTTTACAGACTTATTTCTCTCTCTATATATATTTTCTTATACATTATATTATTTCAAACTACTGAAATGTCAATAAAAGTTACATTGTTAAACTGTAGAGTTGAATTTTCAACATCAAAAAATGTTGACAGAGCAGAGATTAACATCCCAAAATGCAATTCACAAACATAAATAAACTGAAAACACTTAGTTTAATATTAATATTTCATATTTTTTATATATAAGTATATATATAAGTGTTGTCTGATTAATCAGCAACAATGTGTCTGGACTCTTGACAAAAGTTTCAAAGTCTTATTTGCAGTGGAGTGAATGCGTCATCGGCATCAGAATGTTCTGATTAGCTGGAGTAGATGTCGCACGTCAGCGTGTTCTGAACTTGTTCAAGCTCAAACTAGCAATTTTCCTTCTGCGTTCAAACACAGCAGAAATTTGACAATTAATTGGTAACTTCACATTCAGGAAAACTGCGGCTACAAAATTTTCAGGATTTTTAAAAAGGATCTCTTCACACATGATCTCTTCATGGCAATTTACTAGTCATTTTCGGAAAAGTCTGTATGTGTGAGAGGGACTGTAGAGTCGTTGAGTAGGTACAGCGTGATCTTCCAATGAGAATCAGATCACACGTTTTTAACCTGTCGAACACTGAAAAGTCTCTCTCCACAAGAACCATGTGGGAATAGTTGAAGAGACTTGGATGCAGCACAATCGAGCAGCATGTTTACACATGTGAGTCAATCGCTCCCACAGCAATCGATGGAGAGAGAGAGAGAGAGAGAACAGGTTACTTTTGGTCATTAAGACGGGGAATCCCAGACTTAGGGTGGTTAGGGGTTCATTGATAGAGAGAGAGAGCAGACAATTATCTGTATTGATTAAAGCGAGGCTCACAGTGAAGAACAGAGCTCACTATGTGTCGATCAATAGGAAGAGAGGAGAGAGAGAGAGAGAGAGAGGAAAAGAGAGAGAAAGAGAGAGAGAGAGAGAGAGAGAGAGAGAGAGAGAGAATTGTTTGGGGAAAGAGGGTCAATAGGGTGGGAACAATACAGGGACAAAATCAAGTGTGAAAATGAGAGTAAAATAGTAATATAACAAAAATAAAAGTGCATGATAGAGAAAAAGATGTAAACCAGAAGGTTATTTAATTTAATTTAATATCTGTTATTTTACAGTATATTTCTGTAGTTTAATATCCATTATTTTACATTATATTTCTGTAATTTAATATCCATTATTTTATTGTATATTTCTGTAGTTTAATATCCGTTATTTTACAGTATATTTCTGTAGTTTAATATCCGTTTTTGACAGTATATTTCTGTAGTTTAATATCCGTTTTTTATTGTATATTTCTGTAATTTAATATCCGTTATTTTACAGTATATTTCTGTAGTTTAATATGCGTTATTTTACAGTATATTTCTGTAGTTTAATATCCGTTATTTTACAGTATATTTCTGTAGTTTAATATCCGTTTTTAACAGTATATTTCTGTAATTTAAAATCCGTTATTTTATTGTACCTTTCTGTAGTTCAATATCCGTTATTTTACATTATATTTCTGTAATTTAATATCCATTATTTTACAGTATATTTCTGTAATTTAATATCCATTATTTTACAGTATATTTCTGTAGTTTAATATCCGTTTTTAACAGTATATTTCTGTAATTTAATATCCATTATTTTATTGTATATTTCTGTAGTTTAATATCCGTTTTTGACAGTATATTTCTATAATTTAATATCCGTTTTTTATTGTATATTTCTGTAATTTAATATCGTTATTTTATCGTATATTTCTGTAGTTTAATATGCGTTATTTTACAGTATATTTCTGTAGTTTAATATCCGTTATTTTACAGTATATTTCTGTAGTTTGATATCCGTTTTTGACAGTATATTTCTGTAATTTAATATCCGTTTTTTATTGTATATTTCTGTAATTTAATATCCGTTATTTTATTGTATATTTCTGTAGTTTAATATCCATTATTTTACAGTATATTTCTGTAGTTTAATATCCGTTTTTGACAGTATATTTCTGTAATTTAATATCCATTATTTTATTGTATATTTCTGTAGTTTAATATCCGTTATTTTACAGTATATTTCTGTAGTTTAATATCCGTTTTTGACAGTATATTTCTGTAATTTAATATCCATTTTTTATTGAATATTTCTGTAATTTAATATCCGTTATTTTATTGTATATTTCTGTAGTTTAATATGCGTTATTTTACAGTATATTTCTGTAGTTTAATATCCGTTTTTGACAGTATATTTCTGTAGTTTAATATCCGTTATTTTACAGTATATTTCTGTAGTTTAATATCCGTTATTTTACAGTATATTTCTGTAGTTTAATATCCGTTATTTTACAGTATATTTCTGTAATTTAATATCCATTATTTTATTGTATATTTCTGTAGTTTAATATCCGTTATTTTACAGTATATTTCTGTAGTTTAATATCCGTTTTTGACAGTATATTTCTGTAATTTAATATCCATTTTTTATTGAATATTTCTGTAATTTAATATCCATTATTTTACAGTATATTTCTGTAGTTTAATATGCGTTATTTTACAGTATATTTCTGTAGTTTAATATGCGTTATTTTACAGTATATTTCTGTAGTTTAATATCCGTTATTTTACAGTATATTTCTGTAGTTTAATATCCGTTATTTTACAGTATATTTCTGTAGTTTAATATCCGTTATTTTACAGTATATTTCTGTAGTTTAATATCCGTTATTTTACAGTATATTTCTGTAGTTTAATATCCGTTATTTTACAGTATATTTCTGTAGTTTAATATCCGTTTTTGACAGTATATTTCTGTAATTTAATATCCGTTACTCTATTGTATATTTCTGTAATTTAATATCCGTTATTTTATTGTATATTTCTGTGGTTTAATATCCGTTATTTTAATATGCGCATGGTTACTACCATTATGTGTTTCCACACAGCCATTGCTTGCACTCATTTACTCTCTCACACACACAAACACGTAGATATTCACCACGCACAAGATCCGGCTCAAATTAACCCTCTACCGCACGCATTCTAATAAATCTGTAAAAAAATATTTGACTGTTTTTCGTTTCTTAAAATGGGTTAACTTTAAAGAGCTGCAAAAAAACTTTTGAAAAAAAAAAAAAATGAAGATACTTTATGATATGTTGCCATATGGCAACAACACCCAACAGTGGATCTAACTTAGAAATGTAAAAATTTAAAACTTTCCTTATAATTATTGTTTTGTTTGAAATAGTTTAATTGGTTTTGCAGCATTATGAGCTTTAACACAGAACTTATAAATGACACCTTATACACACTTTACCACAACTCATATTCCAACAGCTTTCATTTATTCCATTCTTTTTTGCTGAATATTATTGAAAACAATCATAACATTGTATTATCATATATACAACATAAAATAAATATAAATATTTTCTCCAGTAAATACTTTAACAAATAAATAACAAGTCTAATATATCCAGATGCATCAGAATAATGTAGCTAGCTAACAATGTTTATGTAGATTATACTATACTACACCTGTCTTATCTGCCTCTGAGCTAACTTACTTGAACTGTCTCTATCAAACATTCAGTCTGCATCATTCTCATGGTCACTAAAACCCGTCTCACCCCTACTTTCATCTGCAGGAAGAGCCAGTTCTGTCCTTTCCTTTTTTAAATTACCATAGAACATGGTGGTGCTCGCTAATACACTGTTCCCTGTATTCATATCTAATCATTCGTAGTATTTCCATTAAAACTAGATTTTATCCATAATGCAAATGTCATTAACACATGACTAAACACCATTAAATTACTAGCATTCATGTTGCTATTGTTACAACTTAAAAGTTCACAGCTGACCTTGCTAGCTAGCTAACCCATTGCAATATTGCACGTCCCACTATTGGACAGTGTTGTCATTTGGTAACACACATTTGATTGATTTACAAAAAACTAAATTGATTTAAAAAAAAAAATTGAGTTGTTAATATGTCATCATAGCTTACTGAAGGTGATGTTTCAGATTTTTTGTGGATCTGACGTAATTTGATCCTTTGTTTTTATTGACATTTACATTTGCATTGAACAACTACTCACAAAAACACCAGTCTGTCAGAAATCGCGCTACAGAAAAACGCTGGATGTCATGTGACTTAACCAAAGCACATCATTGGCTACTCTAAGGTCTTCTCTTTCCAACAACAAAAAATTATGTTGGTCTTAAAGAAACAGTGACAGGAATATGAACGTAAGTATCATGTTGCCATATGGTTAACCGTGCAGTAGAGAGTTAAGCACTGTCACAAACCATACATATTTCAACGTTTAAAATCGAAACTATTATAACATTTTTCATCAATCATGTATTACTTTGCAAATAAAGCGAACAAGGACTGCCAATGGTGGCCATTGACAAAAAAATAAATAAATCAGTGTATGATTATAACTAACGTGTGCACAATCACCTTTGCTTATAAAGCCTGAATGTGTGAGTAGAGTTTGAACAAATGCTGGGTAGTTCTCTGCCATGAGACCACCTCTTTCTTTCTCTGAAACCCATGAAACACAACAACAAAAGCTTCAAAGAGGAGGAACAGCAAGTGAGCTGTGTAGACACAAGCGCTGTAGACAGAGCCACCGCTCGGCCCTTCTCAAAATATTAATCCCCTTTCAGACAAACTTGACCCCCAGCATGCACACACACTCACGCACACATTCACACACACACTCTCTTCCGTTCCCATTAGGAGCCCAATGCATATCTACAGACTGTGCCGGCCGTTGCCTGGTAACCGTGACCCTCATCAGTGAACACCAGTAACTACACAGCATTCATTACATCCTCGCTTTCGTTTGTTACTTAGTAATGCAACACTGTCCAAAAGGCATGCATTACTGTTATTCGTAGCCGAGTTTTGTAATTATCATTTTTTGAAGAATGTTTTTAGTGGTTAAACTTTTAAAATAAAATGAACTTGAAAATGCATTACGCAAAAAAAAAAAAGAAGTAAAAATTTTATGACTATTTAATAATTAATACACACAATGCAAACAAAAGTGATAATGCACAAACATTGCAACAAAGCAGACACGTTAATATATAACATGCAATTTAAAGTATATTTAATTAGTTATATATTAATTTATGTCTTAAAGATATAACACAATTATTAATAACTAATATTTATTCCTGAAAATATACAATTATTCAAAATTTAAATGATAAAAAAATCTTAATTGTTATTATTATTATTATTATTATTATTATGATTATTATTATTATTATTATTATTATTATTATTATTATTATTATTATTATTATTATTATTATTCATTTATTCATTCATTCATTTTCTTGTCGGCTTAGTCCCTTTATTAATCTGGGGTCGCCAGAGCGAAATGAACCGCCAGCGTATCCAGCACATTTTTACGCAGCGGATGTCCTTCCAGCTGCAACCCAACCCAGTTGAAGTCAGAATTATTAGCCCTCCTTTGAATTTTTGTTTCTTTTTAAATATTTCCTAAATGGCGTTTAACAGAGCAAGGAAATTTTCACAGTATGTCTGCCAATATTTTTCTTTCTGGTACTATTTTGGCAAGAAAGAAATCAGTTTTTTTTAAACACTTAAAGGTCAAAATGATTAGTCCCTTTAGGCTTTATTTTTACAACAACTTGCCCAATTACCCTAACCTGCCTAGTTAACCTAATTAACCTAGTTAAGCTTTTAAATGCCACTTTAAGCTGTATAGAAGTGTCTTGAAAAATATCTAGTTGAAATAAAGACAGTTTTAAGGTCTTCTGAGGAGTCTAACTGTATTCAGGTATAATTGAATAATCAAATTTAAAATAACGCTGCATATTTATTTTATTTTATATTATTTTATTTTATTTTATACTTGGAAAATGTACAACATGACATGACAAAGCTAATTTACATCTGTAATCTCTGGGCAGGAAATACAATATACAATACAATACAACATACACTTACAGTACAATACATACAATACATAGTCAATAAAATGAAGTCAAATCAGTAGTTGCATATTTGATTGTCTTTAAGCCAAATTTTAAGAACAGTTTTAAAATGATTAAAAGCGGTACTCCCTTTAATACGCACTGGTATTTTATTCCATCTTTCTGCTGCTCTGACTAAATACTGATTGTCCAAAAACAGTTTTCTTGTGTTTAAGTAAGCAACAATCACCTTTAAGCAACAACAACAATAATAATAATAATAATAATAATAATGGGTGACGCAGTGGCGCAGTAGGTAGTGCTGTCGCCTCACAGCAAGAATGTTGCTGAGTCGCTGATTCGAGCCTCGGCTCAGTTGGCGTTTCTGTGTGGAGTTTGCATGTTCTCCCTGTGCTCGCGTGGGTTTCCTCCGGGTGCTCTGGTTTCCCCCACAGTCCAAAGACATGCGGTACAGGTGAATTGGGTAGGCTAAATTGTCTTTAGTGTATAAGTGTGTGTGTGAATGAGTGTGTGTCGATGTTTCCCAGAGATGTGTTGCAGCTGGAAGGTCATCCGCTGCGTAAAACATGCTGGATAAGTTGGTGGTTCATTCCACTGCGGCGACCCCGGATTAATAAAGGAACTAAGCCGACAAAGAAATGTAAAATGTATCTTTCTAAATAATTGTAAAGTTTCTCAGGTGTCAGGTCAGATTGCATAATGGGGACAAACCTTACAGCCTAGATGAAGCAAGGTTAAGTGAAGGAGCACGCAAACACACCCACACACACACACTGATAAAAGACCTGCTTAATATGAATCAGATCTCCACGGATACGGCAAGGACACAGAGTCTGCATGCATTGTAATGTACCAGAGTAAATACTTATTTACATGTGTATATTATAGCACACACAAACAGAGTCAAATAATCAGCGATGGACAGGAATGTCTAAATAGAGGTTTATAAATGCAACAGAAGTGTCCAAGGCACTCAATGGGTTTAAAATACAAAAGCTTTAAAGGGAAAGAAAGATTAAAAACAGGAGGATTCAGGTGTATGCTTATGTATGCATGACATCACAGGTCCCCTCCCCCAGCCCTTGGGAGTGGGTGCCTTGGAAACAGTCGCTAAGGGAACAGACGACTAAGAAATACAGAGAGAGAGAGAGAGAGAGAGAGAGAGAGAGAGAGAGAGAGAGAGAGGTGAAAAAGAGCAGAAGGAATAAAAGGGAATAAGAAAGCATCCTGTTCGTGCAATGGAAAAAAGGAGGAAAGCACATACAGTAAGAAGACACATGAAAGCAACGTATATAGTATTTTTTTTAAAGATTATGCACAATCCTGCATGAGTCATGTTAAATACACTTCATTCCATAATGTTTTAATGCCGGTTAGGCTAACTAAATGAGATGTTAAGACATTCTGAATGTGAGATTTGTACATTATTTAAGGGAGCGGTGTCATTCGTTGAGGCCTGAGGAGCAGCCTGTGTGCCTGTTCACTTATTCGGCACATATGTCTAATACAGAAGAACGACAAAAAGAAAAATTTGAGCTGCAGGCCTTGTGATATTTCACTTTCTATGAATCTCTATATCAGTAAAACTAACACACTAATGTGAAAGCTGATTAATATCTCTTTAAATATAGATTTCATTTTACTGGCATCATAGAGGAAATTATTCAATCCTCCAATCATATCGCTTTAATGTAAATGTATGCTGATGTAAAAGTTCACATTTCCATTTATATTCCATATCCTCCCAGAGCCACGTCCACCCGGGCCCTAAGACAAGCATCTCCTGTTACATCATTCATGAGCCTCCTTGAATATCAAACTGCTTGAGTACTGTATACATCACCCTGAAAACACACACTCTCCGGCAAAGGAGAAACATAAAGAGGTGGAGATTTTCAAGGCCGCTGGGTTTAGAAGACCCCGGTAGCCGTTTCACCTCCAATCCCATAATAAGCCACCACCTTCATTTCTAATTAAAGTATTAGTCAGGGTTCAGCAGGAGTTAAAGGGACAGTGCACCCAAATATGAAAAAAAAAAAAAAAACTGTCGTTGTTTATTCATCCTTATCTCCTTTAAAACAGCTCATTCTTTCTTCTGTTGATCATACTCTGCAAAGAATGGATTTCTTACTTGGCTTTTTAGTCTAAAAGTTTTTAAACCAAGAAGCATTTTCTAGACAAGCAAAAAAACAATGTCTTGTTTTCAGAAATAATATGTCAAAATAGTCTTGCTTTTCCTTTTGACATAAGATTATTTTGCTTACTCCGTTCACTGTAAAATTGCTTGTTGTAAGGAGAAGTTTATTTTTTGCTTGTCTAGAAAATGCTTCTTGATTAAAAGAAGTTTTAGATATTTTAACTAGAAACAAGACAAACAACCTATGTAAGAACGCTATTTTTAGAAGTGAAAAATTGAAAAATTGTCGTGGCTTTTAATGACATCCATAGAGTGAAAGAAGTAAACCATAACTTTAATTCTTGTAAGCTACACAGAAGTCAGGTTTGGAACAACACATCAAGTAAATAATTCATCAATTATATATATATTATTATTATTATTATTATTATTTTATTTTTATTTTTTATTTGGGGGGTGATCAAGGTTATAATGAAAAGGTTGTACTTTACAATGGTTTAAATGAAGCCAGTTTATGAAGGATTTTAAGTAGATTCACACAAACATTTCCTTTGCATTTTTGTAAAATTTCACTTACAGACAACAAAGATGCTCCATGATCAAGATAGCATCCAGCAATATTGCTGCTGTAGCATTATTAAACTAGCAGCAGAAGCTATAGTCTGACTTTTTTGGTTATCAGGTACTTTTCAAAAGTTAGCATTTTCAGGCCCTCAGGCTAATTGGTTATGTAAATAAATAAAGTTCACAACCCCTAAAAGCAGAAAAATGCAGCTGAATTTCATGAGGAAACAGGTCATACAATATCGGCAGAAAAACGACTAATTATATAATTGTAAATAATTGTAAATGCAGTTTCTTTTTGCTAAAATGTTAAAATGTTTAAAAGGGGGGAACCTCTAACCTAAACCTACCTCTCATTTGGGGATTAAAAAACCTAAATAAAACATACGAATTCATGTGAATTTGTCGCTAAATCAAGATGTAAGAATTTGCTGTGATATTGCCTTGAAATATGAAGCTTATCATTTTAACATTTAAGTCTTGTATGATTTAAGATGTAAACTTGTTGGTTTTAGTTTTAGAGCAATGGTTTACTCCTGACATGGATCTTAAAAGATTCTGGCTGTTCTCTTTTCATAGTATTTTTGTTTAGAATGCAGCAATGCAGGGATTAATTGGGCTAAAATACATACTGTGACTTATTGGAGTAAAATAGCCCAAACTTTAAAATTGCTTTTCTAAATGGAAGATGCATCATTCTATGTAATTACATGCTGCTGTTGGTTAACTGTATTTTGTATTTCTTTTAAATGCATGTATTTAGAAGCATATTTTTCTGTTTGTATTTCTCTTTAAACATTTGTACTTTCGTCCTTGCTTTAAAATAAATAAAAAGACAATCACAAAAAAAGTTGTCGGTTTTATTTATTTTGTTGGGTTGTTTTGGGAATTAAAGTTTTATGCTATAACGTTAATGTAGCTCATGCTTTCATTTTCCTTCAGCTTAATCGCTTATTTATCAGGGGTCGCCACAGTGGAATGAGCTGCCAATTATTCCGGCCTATGTTTTACACAGGGGATGCCCTTCCAGCCATAACCCAGTACTGGGAAACACCAACACAATCTCACATTCACACACACACTCATGGCCAATTTTGATTTACACAGTTCACACATAGCGAATCATGCCAACATACATATTGTTTATGTCTACATATTGTTGATTCTACTACTGAAACAGTGAATATTTGAATGATTATGGCCCAGCTGCATACATTTACATTGAAAGTGCCTCACTACAACCTAAAGTTTCACCTTTTTTAGCAGAAATTGAGAAAATAAACAAGTATTCTTAACTTATACTGACTCAAAACTATTGCTTTCAACTAAAATTTAAACGCAGGATTCAAAGTTAAATTTAAGTCAGTCTAACTAAAGCCCTGTTTAAACTTAGTTTTAACATGCATTTAAATGCATCTCTTGTCAATTGTGTTGGAATTTTTGAGATTGTATATACATTCACTGAAGAGCTCATTACAATGCACAAATACTTGACGAAGTACTGAAGGATGAAGAATGAAAGAAGAAGAATAAAGGATGTTAAAGGGGACCTATTTTGTCCCTTTTTTACAATATATAAAATAAGTCTCTGATGTCCCTAGAGCAGTGGTTCCCAACCTTTTTTTTTTTTTTTTTTGCCTGAGACCCCCTTTTCCCCCCTGGAAAATATTGTACGGCCCCCATCTACATTTAATGATGTTATCGCTCATGTACGTTTGCAGTAGGTATGACAAAAAAATATTGTTTTCACACAAACGGTATGTTTATTACTATGTCTGGATATGTTTATGCACAAATAATCGCCTAATGTAAAATACAAAAGCAAAACATCAGTAGGCCATTTGTTTTGGGTACACATAGCGGTATTGGGGATGAGTCGTCTGCAAATGTTTTATTATTTTGGACGGCCACATGCATTCATCAACAAGAACTTTGGAGCAGATAATGCTCTGTGGCTGGGTCAGGGACTCTTTGCTTAGAGAAAATGGAATAAAACCATAGTTCAGGTATCTTAATATTTCCTGCATTTCATGTTTCCAGTATTGGTAGTGCTGTAACCCGAAATGTTTCGAGCTTCCTCACCTGGTTTGCTTGGGTCATTAGTATTAGCTGCTGAAGGCGAATCAGAGAGATTCTGTCTTTTTTGTGAAGGATGAGTTACAAATTTGTCTATTTATTTTTGTCAGCCAGGGGATAAAATTAACTAAGGCAACATGATCATTCTCCTAATTTTCCACTGCTAAAATTTTTTGCAAAATAGGACACGCCCTTGTGGGCCGGGACCCCCTTGTTGGGAACCGCTGCCCTAAAGTATGTATGTGACGTTACATGTCAAAATACCCCACAAATAATTTTTAAAACTCTTTGAATCTGCCCCTTTTGCGCTTTGATCAAAATTATGCCATTTTGGTAACTGTTGCTTTAAATTCAAATAAGACTGTGCTCCCAGTCCTCTTTTGAAAAGAGAGCAGAACTACAAATGCCTATGTGTCAGCATAACGGCAGAAAACAAGACTAACCTCCAATGCTAATGAGGAAGAGATGATCACTAATGGGCGGGGCTTTTCCCCTCTAATGACACGTACAAATGGAGAATGTCGATAAAAGTGCTTCTGCAGATTATATAAAGTGTGATTATAAAAATAAAATTAATAAATGTTTCCCATTAGAAGCAGGTTATATTCTCAGACTGTTACCACACAACTGTGTTTAAACCCCATTTAAAAGGGATTTTTGCATAATAGGTGCCCTTTGTATGCTTTATTCAACCCGATCTCATGAGAAAACAACTATTTTACTTCTTGTCAGAACAGTAGCGAATTTGAACAAACTCATTCTATTTAAGTTGTATGAAAGTATCCAATTGTTAAAATGAGTCGCGCTAGAGCAGGGGTCATCAAACTTGTTCCTTTAGGGCCGGTGTCCTGCAGATTTTAGTTCCATCCCTAATCAAACACACCTGAACCAGCTAATCAAGGTCTTAGTGTACTTAAAACACCCAGGCAGGTGTGTTGAGGCAAGTTGGAGCTAAACGCTGCAGGGTCACCGGCCCTGCAGGACAAGGATTGGAGACCCCTGCGCTAGAGGATTCTAAAATCCACATTAGAGGATACTAAAATGTATAAACAAGATTGTACAAATGAATATAAATTATCTGCTAAATAAAACAGTTACGAATTGCCGTGAAATTGTGTTGGTTTCATGATTGAGTGGGAAAGCAGGCAAATAAAAATGAAGTGGAACTATAATTTCAGTCTTAATCTATATTAATATATGAATACCTTGTTTTGTGTGCTTTCTTACAACATGTCTATTTAAGGTCACATGTGCGGTTGGTATGGAGAGCACAGTAGGTGATCTTTTGAGGCTGTTTGAATGCATTCGACCACATTAGCATTAACACTGTGAAAACAATCTGGTCAAATGCATTTTCAACAACCTCCGGAAGTGATCAAGATCAATTTATTTCAGACGTCATTTACACCTGTATTTAGCATTGTCTACTTGAGGTCTAAATAATGAAAATCTAATAAAAAATACTAGTAAGCAGAGCTTAAACACCCTGAAAACAAGATACTAAAAGCAGTCTTCTCCAGGCTCTTTAATAGAAGCCATATGACTCTCCCCCTTAACTTTCAGAGTTGTTTCGCATCGCATGAGGCGTTAAGGTTCGTTAAAACTTACAAAAGTGGCAGATGCTGCTATCAGCTGCAACACAGCTGGGTACAAAACATCCAACTAGTTCCAGGACCATCCAAATGTGAATTTACAGATGCTTATCCAGCCGAACACCAGCCTATGTGGTGGGCGCCTGAGATAGAGAAAGCCAGGAATCCCAAACCGACATCTTCTCATTTATACTGATAGGGCTGGTGTGTCTGACTCCACAATACTATAGCAGCATTGTGAGTAAATGCTAGGCTACCCCCACTTTCTACCCGCTAGGCTGAGTCTTTAACCTTGACCTCTCGTGCCTCTGCCTCCAGTAATGAAGTCAACCCCCCCGCTCCTCCCGTTCCCTCTTCCCCCCCATCTATCTGCCCCCAGCTCTGCTGTCCAGCGCTCCTCTCATTCATAGTAAACACTATTGATTTTTCAGCACACAGAGTAAAAAAAGCCATGAATTTTAATGCTACTATCTGTCCCTCGCTCTGGCTCCCTCTCTTCTTCTGTCATCCTTTCCTCTCATGCGTTTTCCCTCTATCCCTTCATCCCATCTTCTCCTATTTGAGATGTGAGGGAGGGCAGGAGTTGAAGCAAGAGTGTGTTTGTTGGCTATAAACTTTAGGTGTACGTGAATGATGTGTGTGTGTGTGTGTGTGTGTGCTTGTTCTAGTCTCTTTCACCCTCTGTGACTGAGACCGATTGATTTTGCTATAAGCAGCGTTGAGGCTATGACAGGCCAGCAGCGACAGACAGAGGAGCTCATCAACGTCCAATGAACACAGGAAAAAAATCTCCTTAAAAATCCCTCCATCATGCTATAGCCGGACCAGATGAGAGAAAGAGGACAGAGGACTGAAGATAAGCCTTTATAAAGAAACCCCATTAAACACCCCGTACCGTAACATCACGACAATAAAGAGAGAATAGACAAACAGGTCAGACTGCGTTTGTGAAGGACTCACATTGAAATCACATTATCGCGTAGAATGGATGTGTAAGTAAGGGATAATGTACCGACAGATGGATATAAGTGCAAAATAAAGGTCATTATAAAGGCAGACAATTGGGTAGAAATATATATGTGTGTGGGTGTGTGTTATAAATGAAAAACTAAGTCAAGTTTTAGTAAACTTGAGAGCCTCAGTCTCTAAACAAAGCAGTTTATTATGACTAGGGCCATACGGAATCTGAGAGAGCAGAATTTCGCAGATTTTTAGCCCATCATTGAGTCTATTTTTTTTTTATTTCATTGAGTTTATTTTCTTGTTTAAATGTGTGTACATTTTTATTCTTTTTAGTTTTTAAATTAATTTCAGTAATATTATTGACTAATATGAAAATATTCATATGGTTTATCTACAATTAAATTTTTAAAGTAATATTTTCTGTCTTTTAGTAGATATATTATAGGAGAGACTTGTTTTGCTTACCAAATAAGTAAATCTAATTGGATTTGCATTGTACACATTAAACAAACATTACAAAGGTATTATTTTTTATTTCATATATTAAGGTTTTAGTTACAAAACCCCCAAAATCATTCCGCATAGATCCACAGATTTTTGTTTACAAAATTTTGTGCTGAAATAGCAAAAAATGTCGGCAGATTTTGTCTGTGCCTAGTTTTGACTAACACAATATCACGGCAATTCGTAACTTTTTGATTTAGTGGCTAATTCGCATGAATTCGTACGATCTAATTCGTACAATTTAGTACGATTTGCTCATCCCCCAGTAACGGTTGGGTTTAGGGTGGGGTTAGGTGCCACGCCTCCTTTTTAAAATCAAACAATTTCGTACGACTGAACTCGTACGAATTCGTACGAATTAGCCACTAAACTGACAAAACGTAAAATTCTTACGTTTTCTCGTGAGATCAGGCTGTTTTGACATATAGGTAAGTTCATAGTTAAGCAGCATCTAGCTGATGTAAAAATAAAAACAATGTTAAGTAACTTGTGCCATCCATTCACAATGCAGATAAATGCAAGGTTTTAACTGTTTTAGATAGTGACTTAGTATTGTTCCACACTATTTTTTCAATTAAAAAATTTTGCATTTATATTAATACATTAGGCAGAGGCTTTGGAACATGATTTAAGGCCCTATCATGCACCCGGTGCAATAAGGCACAAGACGTGCATTGTGCTATTTGTTTCTATTTTCAGACCAGCGCAACTTTGTTTCCACGAATCGCAAAAGGAGGTGTGTTGAGGCGCATTGTTGGCGCATTGCTATTTTGCTGAACTGAAATAGACCCCACCATTGATCAACCAAAAGGTGGTCTATAGTCCAGCACAGAGCGTGTTAGCACCTATGCAGATCCAAACACTTACACATTTTTTTAAGACACACAGAATGTACAGCAACACACAAATATCTTTACATTTGAAAAAAAAAATATATATAAAAATGTTACAAAAATAATTTTCTACATAAACATAAAAACCACTGCCTCCATGCCTTCATCATTTGGGGGGGCTTTTTCAGTTTATTCATGACAGTTTGCATTTGTATAACGTTATTATGATTAGCAGTATGATTTATTATATGCATATTTATATCTGTTTTAATAAAAACAAGTTTAGATTTGTCCACCTGTAAGGTTTTGGAGACTGCATTCCCATATGGGGCATACGATTAAGACGTGTGTTTGGATACCCTATAACTTTTCTGACCACACTTTGTTATTATTGTTCATCTATTCGTTTGTTGGAAATTAGAACTGAATTTAGAAACAGTTTTGAAACAAATCTTTGCTCTTAAACTAAATTACATATGTAAGCTAATGGATGTCTTCAGTGGAGTGCGCACATCATTGCTTCCTTATCCACAAAAGTAAAGGAGCAAAGTAAAGAGTAAAAGTAAAGTAAAAAGAAAGTGAGAAAGAAGGCAAATGGAGGACACTCGCTGTTTATCCTTACGCTGCACATGGTTTGTTTAACTGTTTTCTCATTAGTGAGGCGTTCAGTTTTTCCACTTACAAAGTCTGCCATGTAAATAGCAAATGTGTCATGGCGTGATGCAACTGACTCTTATAGGGAATAAGAGATGAGACTCTGATTGGTTTAATGCACGTTATGCTCAGAACAAACCCATAACTCATCAAGAGAATAAACACAACACTGTTAGGCCATGTGACAGGGCGCAAAACATATTTTTCCGTCCTTAAAATAGCAAAAGTAGATTCGGTCACACAATGTTTTAGAATCACACGCTTTAGACTTTGCGCCTTGATCGTTAAAATAGAGCCCTTAGAGTCTATTCATGGCACACATTATTCAAGATTCCACTACAAAACAATTACAGGATGAACAACATAGCATTTAAATGCAGTAATATTCATTAGTAAAGTGACAGCCAAAAGTTAAAATGTGTGGTTATGCACTCTCATTGAGTTTGCTTCTTCCATTCAACACAAAGGAAGAGAATGGTGTCTGTCTTTTATTATTTGTAATCACATTATTAAAAATATGTGGTATTTTGCATCAAATCAAATCAAATAATTAAAAAATGTTGTCCTATTTAACAAAATATTGTTGTTTTATTTTACATACAAAGCATAATGTTCAAAATGAATTAAATCTAAATATAGATGAAATAATGCACTTATTATCTAGTCATAATAATATATATTTACATACTTAACATGTATATATTTATAAACTTAAAAGAATAAGGACTCATGGTGAATTTGAATATATATTAAATTATAAATTCACAAAATAAAAATAAAAATCATTTGAAAAAGTTGGCAAATGTGTAGTTTGAAGGATTGGGCAAAGAATAAAGTAATTGACAGTAATTTTGGTTGTACAATTTTTGACTATTTTTGCTATGGCATGAAGGTGGCACCATGATGCAATAAACAGTATAACATGACCCCAGACATTGGGAAATATCAGAACACTGAATTGAATATTTACGAGAGCTCCTCATACAATCTGCAGTTGGGTGCATTTTACAGCTATAATCATTTCTGCTATGCTGCCTAATCTTGAGTACGTCACCTCAGATACCGTCCACACAAAACGCATTCATTCAAGCGTGATCCCTCCAGCATTCCAGCTTTAATGTCCATCGCATCATCAGATGCCGGACACCAGCCGAGCTCGTATGGGCTGATGGTAATAAACTCCCATTGCAAATTGCTTTCGGGGAACACAATTAACCCATCAAAGCATGTACGAGCGAGGCTGTCAAATTAAAGCTTGTGTTTTGATGCACTGTTTTAATGCACGCGGATGGAGTTTGCTCTTACAGAAGTGATGAGAACATGCTACATAATGGATATAAACTCGGAGTAATCTGATGCAATAGGCGTTTTATGTACTCAGGTGCAGAGTACAAATTGGCAAGCCACGTATTGATCGATAAAGCCGGATTGAAGGAAACCCTGTTAACAGCAGCCTGTCTGGGGAGTCGGGCTCCATCCCTCCCTTCTCTCCATCTTAATTTGATTGATGATCATACTTGTCACTCAAGGCAGCATGTGGCCAATTACAAGATTTGTACGGCTAGTGGCTGGTGGTTTCGGCTTGTGTTGTCAGTTAAAAATACTGTGTGGTTGCAAATGGCCTTTTTGGGGTAAAATTGCATTTAATACCTTCTTTTACTACAGTTTAAAAGCATTTAAAGGGACAGTTCACTCACAAATTGAACACACTGCTACAGGATGCCTTTCTTCTGTGAAATATTAAAAGAAGGCATTCTAAGAAACGTCTTCAATAGAAGTCAAAGAGCGACAACATCATTTTGACAAGCAACATTCTTCACAATATCTTATTTTGTGTTTCACAGATGAAGGAAAGTGCAGGTTTGCAGTTTGTGTGTTTGTGTGTGTGTAGTAAATGTATTCAGAAAAAAGTCAGAATGCATAAAAGAAATGCTGAACAAAAGAAAATGGCATGAATGAGGAATGCTGGAAAAAAAGTAAGGTTGCTTCATCTCTTTTAACCTATATTTCAATGAGTTTTATTTCCAAAACATCCAGTTTATGAACAGTGCTCAGAATAATTGAGTACACCCCATTTTAAAAATGAATATTTTTGTCCATTTCTCAGTGAATATAGGCAATGTACAGTTGAAGTCAGAATTGTTAAAACCGTGTTTATTTTTCCCCCAATTTCTGTTTAACGGAGAGCAGATTTTTTCAACACATTTCTAAACATAATAGTTTTAATGACTCATTATTAATAACTGATTTATTTTATTTTTGTCATGATGACATTAAATAATATTTTACTAGGTATTTTTCACTTCTATACATCTTAAAGAGACATTTAAGACAAGGTTCATTAGGTTAACTAGGCAGGATAGAATAATTAGGCAAGTTATTTTATACGATGGTTTGTTCTGTAGACAGTTGAAAAAATACAGGGGCTAATAATTTTGACCTTAAAATGGCTTTTAAAAAAATCAAAACTGCTTTTATTCTAGCTGAAATTAAACAAATAAGACTTTCTCTAGAAGAAAAAATATTATCAGACACACTGTGAAAATTTCTTTGCTCTGTTAAACATAATTTGGGAAATATTTAAAAGAGAACAAAAATCAAAGGAGGGCTAATAATCCCGACTTCAACTGTATTTTGGTGCTAAACAAAACAGATTTATTCAACAGATATATTTATTAAACTACTTAAGTCACTAAAAATATTTAGAAATAGAAAGATAATACAATTAAATTCAAGCAAAATATTGCAAAAATAAATGACAACCTACAAAATTTCATCTAAATTTTTTGCTTCTGATTTTTACCTCTTTTTATCTTAATATTTTTCTATAACATATCTATTTGGGTGTACTAGTTTTTGGACCGTTATCATAAGTTATGTTGTTAGATAAGCTCCAGATTTGGCTTCAGTACTACAGTTAAAGTCAGAATTATTAGCCCCCCTGAATTATTAAACTCTGTTTATTTATTTCCCCAATTTCTGCTTAACGGAGAGAAAACTTTTTTCAACACATTTCTAAACATAATAGTTTTAATAACTCATTTTAATAACTGAATTATTTTATTTTTGTCATGATGACAGTAAATAATATTTGACTAGATATTTTTCAAGACACTTCTATACCACATAAAGGGACATTTAAAGGTTTAACTAGGTTAATTAGGTTAACTAGGCAGGTTAGGGTAATTAGGCAAGTTACTGTATAACGATGGTTTGTTCTGTAGACTATTGGAAAAAAATAGCTTCAAGGGGCTAATAATTTTGTCCCTAAAATGGTGTTTAAAAAAAATTAAAAACTGCTTTTATTTTAGCCTAAATAAAACAAATAAGACTTTTTCCAGAAGAAAAAATATTTTTAGACACACTGTGAAAATTTCCTTCCCCTGTTAAAATAATTTGGGAAATATTTAAAAAAGAAAAAAAAATTCAAAGGGGGGCTAATAATTCTGACTTCAACTGTATGTATATGAGCAAATATAATATTGTAAGTCTTTCTATTAAAGATATGAATTTAAAAAACAGAATCATCATATATTATTATTATTAAAATCAGCTTACAATGTAAGAATGGGCCACTAATGTAATATAAAGTAAACTCAATTCACTAAAATCTAAAGTTGCATCAAAATATCAAAATGATTGATCTGTATCTAGCTAATAATACTAAAGTGTGGCATTATTAATGATCAAATATTTATACCACACATCCTCAATGCCATCAAAATAAAGGGGAAAAAGACATTCGCCAAGCCCCACATGAGAACGGGAGACCTTGATCGCTATAAATCTTAAATGAAATGGAGGAAGAGAACAGATTTAGGTCTCGGGCTTGTTCATGAGGAGTGAAGGACGTAATCAAAGAGCAAGCTTTTATTACACATTCTCTATTATCGAAATGTCCGCTCTTACACACACACAGAGACATAAACAGCAGCTGCTGAGAGTGCAAATTGCGCTGGTTTACGCTCATTTTTCATCTCATAGCATCAAGAGTCAGGTTTATAGATTTAGATTTATGTTAGTCGGATTTTAGGTAAATTTGGGTAAAACATGAACAATCTCAACAGCTGAGGTGAAGATTAAAATTCAAAGTGAAACATTTTAACACACCTGTCAGATTTGTCCATACTCTTTCCAAATTTTGCAATACTTTTTAAGAGTGTGAGATGTTCCAGCGTCAATATCTTACAATACATCAGCTTGTCGGTAAAACCACCATGTACCTGCCATGTCAAATATCAATACGCTCATTCGTCTGTTCACACTCATCTTTCAGTCCGTCCATCCTAAAGCTCTGGGTGGCTCTCGCTCCCTTTCCAACACAAACACACACGCACAAATAGACATGTGCAGGCGGATAATCACAGTAAATGAACACAGCAGTGCTGAATCTGTGTGAGTGCTGCTGTACTGGTAGGGGGTGTATTGACTAGGTGCTTTCTCTCACAGATGTGTTGATTAAGGGCCTGTCTGAACACTTCTACTTTTGTGCCATCGTGAAGCCACCTCCACTGTGTTTTCATAGGAGAAAGAGAGAGATGGAGGCAGAAAGGCAGATTGTTAATGAAACCATCTGCATGTTCTGATGGACAGCTTACAAGTAGGTGCAGTATATTGGTCAAGGATACGCTTCTGTTGAAATGTAATGCTCCACCACAGCGGTTTGAGGTTCTATTTGTCTAATTTTCAGACAAACACATGCAAGAATCAGCACAATCACTATGCATATCCATGGTGCATATTTTAAAGCTATTTTAAAATAAGCATACACCATTTAAATGGATAGTTCATCCAAAATTCTGCCATTATTTACTCCCTTGACTTCCAAACCTGTTTGAGTTTCTGAAGGATGTATTGAAGAAAGTTGAAAACCTGTAACCATTGGCTTCCATGGTATTTGTTTTTCCTACTACTAATGTCAATGGTTAGATGGTCTTCAAAATGTCCTCCTGTGTTTAACAGAAAAAAAATCTAACTGGTTGGAATGAGTCGAGAGTAAGTAAATGATGGCATTTTGTGTGTTTTTGTGTTTGTGTGTCTATTATTTAATGAATATGCCTCCATGAACAGTATTGATAACACAGGTGTAAGGGGTGTCCATTTAGTCCATTGGTTTCCATTGGTTTCATGTGTAAACAAGGACTAGATGTGTGTGTTTGACTATTGCGTTTATGGTTTTCTCACATGATGCAGCATTCTAAGGTAAATAGAAGTTAAATTTCGAAAATAAAAAAAGCGGGGTCTCAAAAAGAGTTGTGGAAATTAAAATAATTTGAAATTTGTTAATAATATTTGTAAATATTTATGAATAATATTAATAATTACAAAGAATCAGCAAGTAGATTATTTTTAAATCCACTCCTATAATCTTATTCAACAGCTGAAAGACACTTGTAGATCTTTTTTATTCCACTGCACTCTCATGGTTTTAATAAACAAAGCAGGCTTTGTGTGAATGCCAGTCTGTTTGCATGAGAAAACGTAACTATTTTTGTATTGGTTAAAAAATGGTGAATTCATACAAATTCAAATGATTTCAGTCATCAGAAAATTTTTCGCTTCAATTCTTCAGCGCCAAAGCAACGGTGAAGAGAGAGAGCAGCCGCTTATACCTGTCAGTGGGTGCACATGGTGTCCAAATAGCATAAAAGTATGTTTTCTATTCCTTATTTCAGCTCACTTTTTATTTTACTTTAATCTTTTAAAAAGAAACAGTGTCAAACATACACCCAGTTTCCAGCCTTCGCCGCTGAGACTGCAGCTCTGCACAAGACTTTTGGCCAGCGGAGAAATTGAAATGGTTGTGCCTAACTGAGTCTGGTTTCTCACAAGGTTTTTTTTTTTCCTTCACTTTCGCCAATTGGTGAAGTTTTTTTTTCCCTCTCCGTTGCCTTTAGCATGCATGGTTTGGGATCGGTAGTGCTACACATCGATGGATTTGCTCTTAAGTGTTTAGGCCCTCAGTAGTGATTATTAAACCACACTGAACTGAGCTGAACCGCACTTAAACACTAAATGCTAAACTACACTGTTCCAGTTTACTATGATCTTCTATGTGAAGCTGCTTTGACACAATCTACCCTGTAAAAGCGCTATACAAATAAAGGTGAATTGAATTGAATCATGAGAAGTTGTTAAATGTAAAAAAAATCTAATTTGTGTTATTATTCAATTGTTGAGAGCCAAAGATGTAATCAGAAGTATATTTATGCATTAAAGTTCCGTAAAGTAGAACTCATTTGTCAGTTATTTACAACCGTTATAATTTCTGTGAATGTTATGGTTCTTTCTAAAGTGACAAAAAAATGAAAGGTCCCGTGAAGTGTTTTGAAATGTGGATTTTTATTTTCAATGTTTGACGTAATCTCAATCGAAACACGAAGAGAGGGTGGGACATAATGTAGCCCCTCCCCTTTATATAAAAACAGCCAATAGCATTTTGTTTTATCACCGCTCTACTAGTGAGAGCAATGGGCTCTATGCACAGCTAAAGTTTTAAAGCCATCAAAAACTTCCGGTGAAAGCTTAATGTGGCTATTTTCAATTTTACAAGGTTGTTTTTACAGCATCGATGTTGTAATGTAATTACAATAAGTTCAGTTAAATAGACTTAAGCATACATTTAGTTGTTCAAGCGTACACCGAGATGAAAGACAGTTGTGACCACTAGTGCCAGGCCAGCGCAGAAACTCCATTGAAAATACTGGAGTAAAAAAAGTTCACAATATAAAGCAAGAAATATGTTTAGTGTTTTGGCTGAATTATTTGAGAAAGAATTCAATAATATACAGTAGCACTCTAATTTAGCACTTTTTAAAGAAAATGAACCCAGTGCTGCCTTGCAAACACTTGTGACTTGCTTTTAATATGATGTGGACTTCAATGAGGACACAATCGCACATGATGTGTGTGTGTGTGTGTGTGTGTGCTTGTAATGGTCACTGGGAGGAAAGAACTCTGGGGAATTTCTTACAGAGTGAAAAGCCATGTCTTCCAGCCGTGCTAATGAGGGGAAGGGTGCCGTCAGTGTTAATACACTACAGAAGGTCAACCCACACAGATGCAAACACATTCTCCATGGCTCCAACTAACAGTACAGCTAAAAGACCTGTGGGAGAACTGTCACTAAATGAACATCCTGACGACATGGCATATCAATCAGAGCAAGAGAGATGGCGGAGGAATCTGTGTGTGTGTGTGAGAGAGAGGAAGAGACAGCGAGACAGAGTGAAATGCAGTAGAACATTCTGTATTGACATCTTCCTTATATCTATTGATTCCCCATTATGTTACAAACAAACCCAAGCTGACATTTTGTCACTGGCAATCATCTTAACACCAGGTCTCACCCCGATCCATAAACACACTTTCTCCCACATTCACTCACACAAACACCATGTTCAGCTGCCAAAAAATGTATATATATGTAGAGTTTCTCACTTTTAAAACCACCTAAAGAGCTCATTCTTTGCCATAAAAGTGAAATTATTAAACATTTACACTTGAGCCTTGTAAAAGTCCTCATTTGAGATGAAAATTTCAGACAGCATTTAGAGGTTTTAGCATCTGAACCCTTCATATATACACTACCGGTCAGAAGTTTGGGGTCAGTAGGATTTTAAAATATTTTAAAACAAGCTTATCCTGCTCACCCAGACTGCATTTATTTAATCAAAAATACAGTACAAATTGTAATCCCTTTTTTATCAGTGGAATGAACCGCCAACTATTTCAGCATATCTTTTATGAAACGGATGCCCTTCCAGCCACAACGCAGTACTGGGATACACGCATGCACTCATTCACACCCGCACTCATACACCACGGCCAATTTAGTTTATTTATTTCACCTACACCACATGTCTTTGACTGCGAGGGGAACCCACACGAACATGGGGAGAACATGCAAACTCCACACAGAAATGCCAATTGGTATGCTGGGACTCAAACCAGTGTATTTCTTGCTGTGAGGCGACAGTGCTAACTACTGAGCCATCTTGCTGCCCACATGAACATTCGATTTCAGCTGGAACTGGAGTTATTTTATTCATAAAATTGCAAGTGAATTGTTATAAAACATGCTAAAAACAGTAAAAGATAGTCGTCTACAGTATTATTAAATGCAATTGCCTTAATAAATTCAGATTTTTAGTGACTGTTATTATAAAGTAGTGACTATTTGAAGTGGATCAAAACCTGCTATCAAATTTGTTGTAAAATTATGGAACACAATTTTTTTTTTCGTGGGACAATTTTAAAAAACATTTCTGATCCATTTTAACATCCACACAACCGGTCAAAAGTTTTGGGTCAGTTTTTTTTCTTTTTTTTGTAAAAAATATTTGTCTGTTCATCAAGGCAGCAATTAATAATGTAAAAAAAAAAGTTAAATATTTAATAAAATGTTAAATAATTGCTTTCTTATTGCATGTAGTTTTAAAATATTACTCAAGTCATTATTGCTTTTATTACTATTACCATTATTAATAATAATTATAGTAATAATTACAATAATAATAATTAATATTAGCGTGATTTCTGAAGGATCATGTGACTCTGAAGACTGGAGTGATGAAGCTGAAAGTTCATCTTTAAAATCCCTGGAATAAAGAATTAAATAAATTATAAACTACTTTTGAACAGTTATTTTTAGTGCATTAACATTTCACAATTTTACACAATTAGCATAAAAATGATTAACCCTAAAGTGAAATCTTTTTGAAATATTTACCAATTGCAGTTTCACAGTGGGATTCTTTTCCACAGTATTTCCTACAATGTTATTTTTCTTCAATTCAAAGTCTCTTTTTTAATTTTGCCATAATAAAAGCAGCTTTTAGATTTTAATATTTAAACTAAGATTTTTTTTTTTCGATTGGCTACATAACGAACAACTGTTATGCAGTAACTTGCCTAATTGACCTAACTTGCGTATAGTTAGCAGAACAACATAGCTAAGTCTTTAAATTGCACTTTAAGCTGAATATTAGTAACTTGCTACTTAAATACAGAATAATATAATGCAGTCACCAACGCAAAGACAAAATAAGTAAGTTATCAAACTGTTGCTTAAAAATATAATGACAAAACATTCTCTTGGTTAAGCAACAATTGGGAAATATTTTTGAAATAATTTCAATTTCTATGAAAAGTTCTAATAATTTTGACTTCATCTGTATACATATGGATATTGACAGGGATCAGAAATGTTTTTCAAAATTGTCCTAAGAAATGAATGAGTGTTCAATAGTTTTACGACAAATTTGATCCACTTCAAATGTTGACTACTGTATATAAACAGTCACTGGATACCTGCATTTAATAAGGCAATTGCATTTAATAATACTGTAGACGATTGTCTTTTAGTGTGTGTTTTTTGCATGTTTATAACAATTCACTTGCATTTTATGAATCAACAATGACTCCAGTTTCAGCTAAAATGTTTTTCAGTGTTAAAACAAATTACATTTTTATGTGGGTGGCACAGTGATTAGCACTGTCGTCCCACAGGAAGAAGGTGGCTCCGTTGGCATTTCTGTGTGGAGTTTGCATGTTCTCCACGTGTTTATGTGGGTTTCCTACGGGTACTCCGATTCCTTCAACAGTCCATGACATGCGGTATAGATGAATTGAAAAACCAAATTGGCCATAGTGTACAAGTGCATGTGAGAATGGGTGCATGGGTGTTTCCCAGTATTCGGTTGTGGCTGCTGCATAAAGCACATGCTGGTGGTTCATTTCGCTGTGGCAAACCCTGATAAAAAAGGAACTAAGCTGAAGGAAAATAAATGAATGAATAAATGTTGAACTACCCCTTTAAATATACACAGTTATTATTTTTTTGCGGTTGATATGCTAATATAGGAGATAACAGAATGATTTTCTTTTGTTTCATATGCCACCGCATCAGATTATTGCTCATCTTTTGCCTCTTTTTCTCGCTCCGTCAATATACTCTCATCCTCCAGGACCTGCCTGCTACTGTAATACACATAAAACTTTAATGGAGCTGTTAATGGCAATAATTCCCGAGACCACTTACAAGAATAGGTCTTGATTATCTCTATCTCTACCTCTCTTCATGTCTATATCCGCCATGTAATGGGAATATGGTGTAATGGCTGCATATATTAGTAAATAGTTAAATAGGTTCTGCTCTCTCTAATGGTGATTAAACGGGTTTGATGAGATATGCATATTTCTGTTCATTGTTATGGCTTTTGACAGAATTAAATAAATGAGCCTGCTCTCAGATTGGGCTTAAGTTCAGTTCACTGCTGAATTTGTGTTTCCGGTAATCAAAAAAATTTGATATAACAAACAGAATCTGTGAATTTGAAGTTTTTCAATCCAATTTGCCTGTGAAACCTTTGTCAGATATCTTAAAATCAAAGTTTACAGCTTTGCTTTTCATTCATAACTAATGAGCGAGACAACTACGTACATACAAGCTGAATCTAGAGCTCAAGATCACCTCTCCCGCTCAAACTCGGTTTTCCATACACATTCCCATTTTTCACTGTCATCTGCACCTACTTTCCTTTAGTGGTCCACAGCTTTTTCTTTTTTCTGCCTTCTTTTTTTTATCTTCTTTTGACACTCGCTATTTTTCAGTGAAAGGGGCATGAAACTCCTCCTCCTCTCCCCTGGCCCTGTTAATCTCTGAGGGGAAGAGGCTCATTATCCTTCCTCTTAACCATTCTGTATCATTCTTCAGACTCAAAGCCAAAGAAAACCTGTAAGACTCTGAGGCACGCAAATGGAGAAGTGGTAAAAATCAAACAGATAGAGAACAATGCAAGCCCACTAATCAGTGTAGGTAAAAGGAGTCAGTCTAATTAATAACAATTCATCCTGAATGCATTTTTGCTATATTTAAAAAAAACGGACAAACAAAACAATAAGCATAAGCTTGGTTTTCAAGCTGATAAAAAGAAAAAAAAATCCAGATGCACAAATTGTTTATGAGTATTTTCATTGTAGATTTTAATTACATTAATATTTAAAAGAAATGTTAAATTTCTAATAAAGAAAAATAATTTGTATCTTGTATCCTGTAACTTTTTTTTAAATAAACATTTTGCAAAAAAATAATAATAAATAAAACTATTTGTAAAAGTACATTAGGCATTCTAAAGATTTCAGTTAATCTGTCAATAGATATGAGCTTAAAATACATGAAAAAATACCTATAAAAATTCTGTTTACAGACTTACATGAAGAATACCATCTCACAGCAAAAAAGACATCAATTTCTCCATGTTCAAACCATATTAGGCTAATAGAAAACACATCGTGCGTAATCTGAAATGCGCAGATAATAAATTCCACATACTGCATATTTTTATTGTGTTCTCAGTGGACTGCCACATGTCCAGTTAACATATGATCAGCTTGCTTATGCAGTTATGCCTCTTCAATTCAGACAACACCCATCTCCTCCTACTCCACCCCCGCCCTCCTTCTCCATCCGCGCTTCCTTCTGTTTTCATCTTCATGTGCCTCCGAACAACCGGCAACTTTCCGCAATGGAAATAATAGCGGAAAGAGTCGTCCGTTTGTGTTCGGTCGTCTTTAATCGCCAATGACGATGTAAATATCACATTATAGGTCCACCATGTGCATAATCAGTAATTAAAAACGCTCACAGCCTGTACAAAACACGTGCGTCTGTCTACCTGCCTACTATTCCTCAGCCTACATCTATATTTTTAGGACAAACATGCGAGGTTTAAATAGCATAAATGCTGGTTTCTCTGTTCTCTGTAGCTGCTCTGATTCTCTCCTCTCTCCCCTCGATCCGCCGGCCCCGGAATCGATCCTGCGGAGATCGATAAGTTGGCATGAATATTCCCAGCTCACCGCGAGTTTAGTTCGGGGGAGACGGAGGCAGAGGCAGAGGCGAGAGGAGGAGACGGACGGAGACGGAGCCCTGTAAGAACTGAGCCTAACCTGACGGAAATTTATACAGAAAACAACCCCGAACTGAGCCGCTTTTAACAGTGCAGGTACTGCTGTAAACAAACTTGAAGGTTGGACTAAACCTAAATGTTGGAAAGGGCGGCAATGCCAGCGCGCGACACATGACAGAAAACGCCAAATGTGGATGCTTCATTCCCGCGGTGGAAACAGGGATAAGGATGATGAGGGCGATGGAGATGGGATGCTTTGCCGGATTTGGAAATAAATGAAATAATAGGTGAATGTTGTGGAAGAAAGCCTTACCGGAGTGTGAGCGGAGAGCCAGCGGGGACTTGAGACGCCAGGCGTGGAGGTCGGAGGCAGTTCTCGGCAAGACAAACGGCACCGGCAAAGGAACAAACATGATCCGTCTTTTTGTCTGGTTCTTTTCAGATGTTCTGTTTGCTGTTGATTTGAGTTTTTCTTTGCAATTTGAGCAGTTGTGGCTTTTTCGCACTTGGCTAAATCATTTGGTTTCGTCGGTGGTTCAGGGGTTTCTGACACAAACAGGTTATTCACTAAATAGCGCAGTTACATTTTATAAAAACCACTTATTCTTTTGTAGTACTTTGGATCAACATGCATAGATACGCAGACGCGACTGTGTTTTCCCAGCGCGCGCGCACACACAGGCGGATAGACGGATTGAAACAAGACAAACGCTGGTTATTCCACTGATACTTTCACGTTTGTCTGTTTGTTTTGGTATTAAGCTACAGTATTTGGTATATCTGCTTGTCGAACATATAGGTATCTGTCACTCAAAGGCATGTATTTACCATGTTTGCGAGCGTATATAACTGCATATCTCGGTTCTCAACTATAGTGTTATTTCTGTCCTTGTCGATACTGAACACTGTATATGTTCAGCTGGCCTGCTTCTCTTCTTGCTCGCAGTCGCTTTAACTTTGGTTGTCTGCTTGTGAAATAAACTGACGATTCTACATTTGTTCTAACAATGAAATAAAACACACGTATACTGTATAACGTATAAAAGACAGCTGATATATTGTTATTACTTGGATATGGGGTGCATTTTTGGTGAATTTATTTGGTCTAGCTCTTCTAGCTTTCTTCCTTGTTCTAGCAGCTACAGGCTACACATTCATTTGCACAAAGTCATTAAACGTGGTTAAAAGCGTCTGCTTGTTTTTGCTCGTTTAAATGAAATAGCTATAGAAAAATAAGGCAACTCAACGTGTTCGCCGGATTCGCCCCTCCTCCCACGCACCTTGTCACACGCCAGTAATTAAAACGCAATCAATCGATACATGACTAAATAAGGCAAACAAATAAATAAAGCACGAAAACATCAGGGGGAAAAGAGCTCGTTACGTCGCTGGTTTTTAAGATCACTTGCCTATATTTCCGTCCATCCGCCTGCGTGTTTTGCTCTGTCTGCCTGTTCCCGTTATTTGGGAACCCCAATAGCTTATTCGTGCACGCTCTCCTCCCATACGCTCGCGCGCTCTGATTCCACGCTGCCCGCAACATTGAAGCGCGAGCGGAGCCGTTACAACTCTCACATCACCAGCACCCCACCCCCACCCTCTCTCTCTCTCTCTCTCTCTCTCTCTCTCTCTCTCTCTCTCTCTCTCTCTCTCTCTCTCTCTCTCTCTCTCTCTCTCTCTCTCTCTCCTGTACCCCAGTGAAAGGTAAAATCACACACTGATACGGACATCTCTGTCAAACTACACGGATTCACCAAGTATAGATTAAAAGGGCAATAGCTAAACTACATACACACATTTTTCACATTAAGCTACTGGTTAATATACTTTCAATAAATGCTTGCCATACTATAACACCCAAAAATGAAAATTCTGCCCAAGCGTGAATGCATGTTCTTGTTTAGCAAAACATGATTATATTTTAGGTTGGGGTTCTGTATTTGGTTTGAAACAAGTGATGCCCAAATTATTGGTCAGTGAACTTTTAATCAACTCTTTAACTGTCTATAACAGCACATAATGCCTCTATAAACTATTTTAATAATATTTTTGATTCAATTAATAACCTTTATGGTTAATGGAGCCTTTTTTGTTCCTTAAAAGATATTTTGTGGACAAAAGGTTCTTTGGATTATTAAAATGTTCTTCAAAGTAGGAAAGAAAATGTTCTTTTAAAACTCATTTTGTGAAATCCAAAATGGTTCTTCCATGGCAACACTACCGAACCCCCCTTTCAGAACCTCCATTTGTTGAGTGCAAAAGTAGATAATATTAAATGTTAGTCTCAGTGCAAAAACGTGTTTCTTTAATGTATTTAATTTTAACTTTTTACTATATAAGCAACGTTTGCAAATGTGCAGTTGTGGACATTGCTTAGATTTTCCTTATATCTAAATACTAAAGCCACAAGCTATTATTTAGAGTTCTAGAAACTCTGATGCTGGATTGTTCTGCTTATTATTCACTCTGAAGAAATGCTTTATTGCAATTATTGGTTGCATGAAGAATCTTGTAAAACCTTTAATTTGCACAAAAGGACGAGTCTACAGTATAGAACAGGGGTGTCAAACTCAATTCCTGGAGGGCCGAAGCCCTGCACAGTCCAACCCTGCTCCAACACACCTACCTGTAAGTTTCAAACAATCCTGAAGGACTCAATTAGTTTGATCAGGTGTGTTTAATTAGGGTTGGAACTAAACTGTGCACGCTGCGGCCCTTTTGGAACTGAGTTTGACACCTGTGGTATAGACCATTTCAATGTGGTCACGTCATTGGCCCATGAACATTTCCTGCTTGTCATCAAACTATTTCATAACTGTTACAAGAGGCAATTCAATCTTCATGTTAAAACAGCTATCATACGTTTATTTATCAATATGTGGCTCTTTTTGAATTCATAAAAGCTATTAAAAATGTAAAATAGGAAATACGTTTGGACCATTGATTATTTACATCCCTCAAAATGGTCTACACTTTAAAAAAATAATAGTTTCTAAATATTGAAAAATATTCTTAATATGGAAGAACCATTTTTAGTTTACAAAAGAAGCTTTTACTGAAATCTCCACCTATTCTTAATGTTAAGAACATTTTCATAAACTAAAGAACCATTTAATGGATTGCAAATATTTTAAGGATCCTTTATTATTATGATTGTTGGCATCAATGAAAATCCATCAAAATGATTAGTGGAGTTAACTCAAAAATAATAAAATGAGCAACCTTTTACTTGACCTCGGGTGGCTCCAAACTATTATGATCATTATTGATTTTCTTTTTTTGGTTGAACAACATGAAAGCAGGTATTTTGAAGAATGTTGGAAACTTGAAGTTTCAAAAACAAATAAGTCAATGGCTACTGGTTTGCAACATTAATTGAAATATCTTAGGTGTATAACAAAAGAAGGACTCAAACTGGTTTGAATCATGTAAAGGATAAGTAAATAAAAAATGTAATTTTTCTGGCAGCTAACTCTCTGCAAATCTCACATTGTCGCCCACTGAAGCTGAGCAGGGCTGTGCCTGATCAGTACCTGGATGGGAGACCACATGGAAAAGCTAGGTTGCTGCTGGAAGTGGTGTTAGTGAGACCAGCAGGAGACGCCCAACCTGTGGCCTGTGTGGGTCCCAATGCCCCAGTATAATGATGGGGACTCTATACTGCTCAGTGAGCGATGTCTTTCGGATGAGACGTTAAACTGAGGTCCTGACTCTCGTTGGTCGTTAAAAATCCCAGGATGTCCTTTGAAAAGGACTAGGGGTTTAACCTCAGCATTCTGGCCAAATTTGCCCACTGGCATCTGTCTATGACCACCCCCCCCCCCCCCCCCCCTCCGTTCAGTCTGGTACAATATGGCTGCTGTCGTGTCATCCAGGTGGATGCTGCACACTGGTGGTGGATGAGGAGATTCCCCCCAAAAATGTGTAAAGCTCTTTGAGTGTCTAGAAAACCACTATATAAATGTAAGGAATTATTATTATCATTATTATTACTATTATTATTATTATTATTGGATGAACTACTACTTTAAATTGAAAATATGCAGAAATTAACAACCATATATTGGTTCTAGGCATTAGATTCCCTAAATAAGTATCACAGACTGTTTATTTGCCGGTAAGCATTGTTAATCTAAGTAAAATGTAGAAGAACAGAAGCAAAACTATGATTTTTAAGACCGTTTCTCAACTCTACATGGAGAACCCCAAGAGCACACATTCAAACTGTGCCAAACAGCAACACGTTCATCAGCTCATCAATACACAGGCCTAAAATATGTGTTTCAAATTCTAGCAGAAACATTAAAAAAAATGTACACTACTGAGGGGTGTCTAGGAACGGGTATAGGAAATGCTGTGCTGAAAATCTCGACATGCCAGCAAACCTCCCGGGGGCCTTAATCAGCGAGCGCTCACCGCTTCTCTCTCCTACCGCCAATTCATCACGCCCTGTCAATTACAAACCATGCTGCGGCGCACTTACACACAAGATTATTGTCAATATAGATTTTTAAATAGAAAAATCTATACGCTAAACACTCCGATCGATAGTAGTAAATCGATTCCACTAGGCAGCAAAACTCTCTGTGAGCTCAGGCTCAGAAGTCTTGGCAGTGACCGATGTTGAGCCTATATATTTACATTTTTACGTCTGTGTCATTTTATTGTATTAATAAAACTACCATTTGCTTTGCGGTTATAGATAATGTGTTATATTTGTTTTGTTTTTTTGTTTTTTTTTTGGGGGGGGAGGGGGGGGGTATCTGTCTGCAACAAAATACATTTGATCCTTGTTTTGTTCGAAAGAAGGATGTGTTTTATTGTCCCTGTCCTTCTCTTGCATCTCACTATTGACAGATGACATCCACAGGTCAAGTGAAAGAGATGAAAAGAAGTGACCGGTTGTCCCTCGCGCACCCCCTCGACGTGCTGAGGTAACGGGGCGCTCGGGCCCCTCCCTCCGCTACTTCTTTCAGACAAAAGCAATTATTTCTTGTAGAATATAGTGTGGTTGTGCGCATCTAAGAGAAGGAAAGAGGGACTGGAGGGAAAGAGAGAGTGCGAAATTGAGGGAAAGGAAAATAAGATGGTGTTGGAAGGATAGGGAGCTAACACCTCTTTCCTAGCGGTGTTCACTGCTTCCGCTCAGAGCCATTGTTTATGTGGCTTCCCGGAGTAACAGGAAAGTAGTTTCTCATTCACATACACATTTAAAGGTGTTCATTTAAACATGAATTGAAAGAAATCGATCATCATTTACTCAATCTCATGTCATTCAGAACACAAATGAAGATATTTTCAATCAATGAAAGGTTTATGTCCCTCCATTAAAAATCTATGTAACAAAACTCTAAAGCTTCAAAATGTTTGTAAAGAGATCAAAATTAAATTTCCAAATCAATCAAACTGTTGACGTAAAGTCTTCTAAAGAGACATTATCTCTTCAAATTATGAACATAATTCATTTTTTATAGGACTTTAAACAGTGTAGAAACAAGATAGCAATTAATACTAATGTAGTTCACTGGTTTTTATCAAGCGGCAACCTCCTGCTCTCCCTCAGGAAGCCAATACGGAAGTAACTAAAACTGCAATTCATCCGAAATTCCGCTAGTCCTGGCCTCTCCTGGCTCCAAAACAGAGCAAATTTCAATTGAGCCCACTGTTAGAATGGCCAACTTTACAGCAGAAAAAAAGGTGTTTACAGCCTGGTACAAAAAAAGATTTTGGTTAATACAGGTAATATTACCCTTCATGACAACTGTGAGGGGGGTGAATTTTTTCATAACTTATCCGTTTCCTTTATATTAAGTTATATTAAGTTTGCATAATTAAGGGAGTGGCCACTTGAGTGACAGCTAGGTCTCGCTGGTCGCCGTCACGTCACCTCAGCTGAATCCTGCAGATTAGCCACTGAACTCGGCATATTTATCGTATTTCTGTGTTGTTTTATGTGGCTTTACACAGTCAACTGCCTTTTGGACTTGTTTCCCACAATTATTAGATGGCATGGCATGCTGAGGGCACTTAATTGTGCTCACAAACCAGTCACGTGGCCTCCGTTTCCCATGTGAGTAAAGTTATATGCTTATATACCATCTCTGTACATGTATTTGTTTTATTTAAGATCATTTATCGTTTATATTTATATTTAGAGCTGTAATGCATTCCAGAATCTGTCAGATTGATTAGCTGTAGGCTCTAGAACAGTCATCTGAAGCGTTGTCATACAGTTGTCATGCTGGATTTCATTAATAGTCTTACATTTACTAACACAGACTATATCTAAAGTGTTTGGAAGTAATTCGCGTTTTCCTCCTGTTGAAAAACGTCATAAGAACAATGTTTAGTGGCTCAATGTATTACAGCAGTGTTTTTAAAAGTCTAAACACTTTATTGATATAGTATACAACCACGCACAAGTGGTCAGAATACAAACGAGTCACAGGTGATAAAGTATAAAGCGTTTCTCCCAAAGTAAAGTGTGTCTGAACCAGGTCCAAGCTAAATGCTAGCAGGTGTCTGTAGCTCCGCTCACTCTCCGCCTTTTTGCCCTTGTTTGGTATCCCGCCGTGGGTGTGATGACGCGTGACCAAAATGGCGACGGTTGGCCGCGCCTACTTGTGGCTTCTTTTTTTTTTTTTTTTTTTTTTTTTTTTATTGACCTCAATAACAAACATACAAAATTCAACAATTTACACAAAAGAACACAATGACAATAACAGATCAGGATAAACAATATAAACTTTAAAAAAATAAATAAAAAAAGAAACAAAAGGGAGAAAAAATAAATAAATAAATAAAATTAAACATATACATAACACAAATACAGCAAGAGGAAAGGAGGACTTATGTATCCGTGCTGTTTCCAAAATATTTATCATAGAGAACTAAAAATCTATCACTTTTCTTATTATTAACTAATCTAAGAGATTTAATAAAAACATCAATTTCTATTAAATAATGTGAAAAAGAAGGCTGCGAACAGGAGAATTTTTGTTTATGTATAAAATATTTTACTTGTGGCTTCTTTTGCGCTCTTCAGAAACCTATGGGTGACGTCACGGAAACTACGTCCATATATTTTACAGTCTATGGTTTTTATGCAAACACAAATGTATCATGTGACATGTAAGAATGTAACTCATTGGTTCTCTCGATTTAAGCAAGCACGCTGAGCTTCCATGACTAATTATGAATGCTTTGAGCATTGTTTGCTGATCAGCATTTGATAACCAAAAGCCTAAATTATAAATAAATTAACCATGTTTTTTAGAAGACTTATGCTCTATTTAAACTCCTAAATTTAAATATATTTGTTATTTAATATCTAAACATAGGTTTCATTTAAAAAAAGAAATATTTCATTTCACAAGATGAACACATTTCCTATGTTTGGAGACTAAAGTGAGTAAAATGATGACAGAACACTCATCCTGGGCTGAACCAACTCTGTGTTCAGCATGTGGATGTTCACAAATTAATGACAGTAAACCTGATACACTTAAAGGCACAGTATGTCATTTTCATAGGTAGAGGGAGCATATTCACAACAAACAAAAATATAGTATGATGATGTTGCGAGTGTGGAACCATGGGAGTTGCTATCTTCACTACATCTGACTGGACTCCTGTAGAAATCATGTTCATTGATGAGCTAAAGTATTAATTCATTCATTCATTTTCTTTATTAATCTTGGGTCGCCACAGCGGAATGAACTGCCAACTTATCAAGCATATGTTTTATGCAGCGGTTGCCCTTTCATTCACACACATACACTATGGACAATTTAGCTTACCCAATTCACCTGTACCGCATGTCTTTGGAATTGTGGGCGAAACCGGAGCACCCGGAGGAAACCACGCGAATGCAGGGAGAACATGCAAACTCCACACAGAAACACCAACTGACCCAGTCGGAGCTTGAATTAGCGACCTTCTTGCTGTGAGGCGACAGCACTACCTACTGCATTGCTCCTGAAGTAAAGTATTCAAAATCTGTTATCATAATAGTATGAAGCAGTGTAAGATGCCGTTCACACCGAACATGTTTTTTGCACTGAGAGGTGCCTTTTTTGTATTGTTAACTAACGGCCGTGAGCGTTTTGTGCGCTGTTTGTGTTCCGTTTTAACCGCCTGCTGCGCCTCATGTTTTTGCCATGCACACTATGCACTCGCAATTGAAAAAAATCAACTTTGATAAGAAAAAGCGCGTTACATCAGTCACATCTCTTTCATCCTCCAATCAAATGAAAGCAGGGGCGGGGTTTCAGTTGAGTTGACAGCAGTGTTTGTGCTTTTAAAGACAGAGGAGAAAATAGTTGTTACTGTTTCGAGTTATTCTGAGCTGTATGGCTTTACAAATCTTGAATTCCCCAATATTATTAAATATTACAATTATAACAATATCAACAGCACCACTCACGCACAACACACTGATTCAGTCATTGCATAGTGACGAAAAAGTGTATCGCGCTTCTTTTTTTCTTGTTAACAAAAAAGGCAGTATGGTGCATCTTGCATTTTTGGAATGTAAACACACGTTGTGTGTGCCCGGCACCTTAGGCTGAAAGCAGTCAAAGTGAATCAAGACTGCGGAAGCGATTGCTGGTGTGAGACGAGCACAATGTGGCATAAGAAGCAGCAAAGCTTTTATTATGCCACAGTCAACCTGGTGGTCACGTGGAGATCTCATGGAGTGCTGTTTTATCATATACTATTCATTTTAAGATTGTGCTATTATGCTGCTCTGTGCAGTCTAATGCAATGCACAACATATTAAAGCGTCTTTAGTGTTTCTCTGTTTTCTTTAAAACAAACCAGAAATCGAGAGTGTGACGTCATTAGCACAGTGACTAAGAACACTTTCCAGTTCACTAGTTAAAAATGCTTATTTCTCTGGATTCTAACATTCTTTAAAACATTAAAAATAGTCCATTAAAAAGTCCAGACCAAAAAGTAATGATCCTATTTTACAAAGCTGTGATTGAAAGCCTATGGATTACAGTGTGGTACAGTTCAATCTAAAGCCATGCTTGAATGTTTGGTGAAGACAGCCATGGGACAGTAAACAGTGAAAATCACCAAATTAAATTAGTTAACTTTCATTCATTCATTCACTTTCTTTTCAGTTTAGTTCCTTTATTAATCTGGGGTCGCCACAGCGAAATGAACCGCCAACTTATCCAGCACATGTTTAACCCAGTGGATGCCCTTCCAGCTGCAACTCATCTCTGGGAAACATCCATACACACACTCATTCACACACATACACTACGGACAATTTAGCCTACCCAATTCATCTGTACCGCATGTCTTTAGACTGTGGGGGAAACAGGAGAACCCGGAGGAAACCCACGCGAACGCTATTATTTTACTAGATATTTTACACGACACTTCTATACTGCTTAAAGTGACATTTAAGGCGTAACTAGGTTAATTAGGTTAACTAGACAAGGTAGGCTAATTAGGCAAGTTATTGTATACTGATGGTTGTTTCTGTAGATTATCGATGAAAAATATAGCTTAAAGGGGCTAATAATTTAGTCCCAAAAATAGTGTTTAAAAATTAAAAACTGCTTTTATTCTAGTCGAAATAAAACAAATAAGACTTTCCCTAAAAGAAAAAATATTATCAGACACACTGTGAAAATTTCCTTCCTCTGTTAAACATCATTTGAAAAATATTTTAAAAAGAAGAAAAAAATTTGAAGGGGGTTAATAATTCTGACTTCAACTGTTTATTGCGATATAACTACATTTTCACCAGATAACTTGAATCTCTCTATTTGGAAAGAACTGATCATTTTAGATTGATTGAGATGATTCTGTAGAGAAGCACATCTGCATAAAACCTTATAAACGATCTACAAACACACTGTAAAGCCCAACAGCCAACCTTATCAAATGATATGTTGAATTAACTCAAAATTTACGCGAACGCTGGGAGAACATGCTAACTCCACACAGAAACGCCAACAGACCCAGCTGAGACTCGAACCAGTGACCTTCTTGTTGTGAGGCAACAGCACTACCTACTGCGCCACTGTGCCGCCCTGTTAGTTTAACTTTAAATTTTTTAAAAGGTTACTTTGACTCAATGAAAAGACTTATCGTACCTCATTAATGGACCATATTAAGCAGAACTAAAAACAAATGACTTATGAATGAATTATAGTTTTTGTGTTAACTCTAATACTAGAGACAATACTAAACTATTTAAGCAGATATACAATTGTTTGCCATTAATTTGTTGAACTCGCAATTTGATAACTGAACTTAAAATGTTTAAGTTACTAATACTCCATAAGTTTGACAACACA
Organism: Danio rerio; assembly: GCF_052040795.2. Lineage (NCBI taxonomy): Eukaryota > Metazoa > Chordata > Actinopteri > Cypriniformes > Danionidae > Danio > Danio rerio. The sequence goes on along the minus strand of NC_141036.1, from coordinate 11,252,635 downwards.
AATGATCAAATAATGTGTGTATATGACTCTATATGTAGTCATGTAGTTTACAGTACTCAAACCATTTTGTTTCAAAACTTAAATAGTTTGCCGCAATCAGTTTCCTCAAACAATTTGAGTGAACTTAATTTATCAGGTTTTACAGTGTAGGGAGAAGGAATATCGATCCTTAGAATCTTTCTATGAGCAATCAATTCTTGATGAAGCTATTAAAATATTAGCTGACCCCTCACATATTTTGTGAGTACAAGTTACTGCCTTCTGGTAAACAAAATTTTCACCGCATGTCTGATAGTATTCTTTTTTTTCTGGAGAAAGTCTTATTTGTTTTATTACGGCTAGAATGAAAGCAGTTTTCATTTTTTAAAAGCTATTTTAAGGTTATAATTATTAACCTCTTATTTTGATTGTCTACTGAACAAACCATTGTTATACAATAACTTGCCTAATTACCCTAACCTGCCTAGTTAACCTAATTAGCCTAATTAAGCCTTTAAATGTCACTTTAAGCTGTATAGAAGTGTCTTGAAAAATGTCTAGTAAAGTATTATTTACTGTCATCATGACAAATAAAAAAAGTTATTAGTTATTAGTTATTAGAAATGAATTATTAAAACTTTTTATGTTTAGAAATGTGTTGAAAAAATATGCTCTCCGTTAAAGAGAAATTGGGGAAAAAAATAAACGGGGGTAAATAATTCTGCCTTCAACTGTATGCAATATTTGTGTTGATGATTGAATGTTTGTGCTGTTTCTGTATGCAAATGAGGGACTATAGTCCAAGACAAATTTCCCCATTGGGGACAATAGTAATATTAAGTAAGTAAGAAAGTGAGCAAAGTGTATAATTTTCTAAAGGTTTTTAGATATTTAATGAAATAAACCTATTTATTGTTTATTTATTTATTTATTGTGCATTTAAAGCTCTTATTCGACCTCATGGTGTTCCACGTTCTGCTTTTGTTGTCCATACAAAATATATTTGTAAATGTCTTCAGGGTGAAAAATGCAATAATATGTCTTTAATGTTATTCAGTTATCATGTCAGCAAATCAGAATTCAATTCTACAACAGCAGCTTTATCCAAACCTAGAAATGCTCTTCATTCATTGACTATAGCTTGTGAATCTTCCACACTGACAGCACTGTAAAACCTGACCAAACGGCTGTCTGTCATTTTGCTTATTGCTTCGGCTCCTATTAATTATTCAGATGAGATCACAAGGCTCCTTAAACCCCAGTTTAGCCGTTAGCATTGCCTGTCTGCCAGAGAGCGGTGACAGCTTTAGCGCTGAGATCTTCAAATGACTCCGCATGAGCGTGGAATGAAGCGCATGCATGATTAATGCTGCTGTGTTTGTTATTGATGATTAAACTGTCACATCTCGACAACTGCAGAAATATTCCACGCTTATGTGCACAGGAAATAATAAATTCTCTTAGGCTATAGCACACATTATCCAGACAGAGACATATAGCGGAGTGGAAAGTGTGATTAATATAATGGTGGAAAAGAGCAGGCTGTGGGAATGCATGTATGAATTGAGAAGAAAAGAATAAGCAGTTTTCTATATATGTTTGTGTGTGTGTGTGTGTGTGTGTGTGTTTGTGATGGCCGCCGCGTTGACAGATGAGCAAGTCCGATTAGATTCTCTTTCATCAACAAAATGTGAGTCTAATCAATAAAATCTCACCGCTTCTTCCAGACAACACATTGCGTTTCTTTCATCTCACTCTCCGTTTCTTGCCATCATGTACACAGACACATGAAAAGAGCTCAGAAAGAATTAATTAAAGACACTTTTTGCATTGTATCTAATATAATAGTGCACAGAGCAAACTAATCTCATGCACCTAGTGTTGTCACAAATCAAGATTACCATTTTTAAAGGGTCACGAAACACCAAAACACATTTTTTGAGCTGTTGACAGTCGTATATGTGTCCCACACTGCTAAAAACACTATTAGGACACCTATATTCACTAAAAAGTGTAAATTGGTTGTTTTTGCGTTATTTCAAGCAAATTCGTACTTCCGGTTTGAAACGAATTTTTGAAGCTGCGTCACGGTCATGACATAATAGCGTTGTATTCCAGCGTGCAGACTGGACGTCTGTGCCAGAGTGCGTCTTATTACGTCTTACAGTGTGTTGCATTAATGCATGAGTAAGGCTTGGTTCAAAATAATCAGCGCGCTCTATTGTGCAACTTCATTAATATTCATTACTGTCAAAGTGTAGACGGCAGAGACGCCACGTTGTGTTGACAAAACAGCGTGAAGTGTTGCTTTTATAGTTTGCTGCAGTTAAGTTTCGTTTTCATTTTCTCTCTGTGAGAGCTCAGACTCACATGTGTATTACAGTGTACGCGACGCTCGACAACAATAACTTACGTGTCTAAGGAGGAACATTGTTTACCTGAGAGCTGTTCTCATCTGCAAACGCTGAAATCCGGATTCACTTGTAACATTAGTCTCCTCTTCATAAAGACGCGGCTCTAGTTGCTGGTGATTGTCCTTTCTCTACAGATTTGGTAAGTGAGCGACCAGTGCTCTTTGTTTATTCAGTTTGTTCGTATCGAATAAAGTTAACTATTGCACTGAGTGCAAACATAGCACCGCATTTAATGACCGGAATAACACACGCGGCTTTCTGACGCTACCTGCCGTGTGCATCTAAGTTTCCGGGAAATGTGGAGGGTTTTTTCTCTCATTCGCCGCGCGGTATCAAACATTGCATGAAAAATACACGCTTAGAGCAGATCCTCGAATAAAATATCGCGTTTGTCGCGAGGGACATGAATGAATTCCCTGAATGAAAGAGCCAAACTGCAGTTAAAGTCCAACATTTAATAATTTGGCAAATAATTCGACTACACATGTCCATGTAGGTTAAACACCATCACTTTCTCATGTGTGTGTATTTTGACTGAAACTCGCGCGTGCCCAAATAGACACTCCCACACCATCCCACTTTAGTTCCTCCGACACTCCCCCCTAAACATAGCTGGACACGCCCACTTTTCTGACTTTTTCCAAAGTAGAGGTGTGAAAACACCCTGCTGAAACGAGGGGGTTTCATGGCCCTTTAAGGTAAACCGTGGTAAATTTTCTGATGGTTAGTATATTACTGTATCAAATTCATTTTGATTGATTATAGCAATTTAAAAAAAGCTGTTTATAGACATTTAAAAATACATTTATTAGGACTGCCTGATATTGGAAAACTCTTTATCTTTAATTAGAAAATATTTTGTAATTGTGCAATATACAGTTGAAATCAAAATTATCAGCCCCCCTGAATTATTAGACAGTTTGTTTATTTTTCCCCCAATTTCTGTTTAACGGAGAGCAGATTTTTTCAACACATTTCTAAACATAATAGTTGTAAAAACTCATCTCTAATAATTTAATTATTTTATCTTTGCCATGATAGCAGTAAATAATATTTTACTAGATATTTTACACGACACTTCTATACTGCTTAAAGTGACTTTTAAGGCGTAACTAGGTTAATTAGGTTAACTAGACAAGTAAGGGGAATTAGGCAAGTTATTGTATACTGATGGTTGTTTCTGTATATTATCGATGAAAAATATAGCTTAAAGGGGCTAATATTTTTTTTCCTAAAATAGTGTTTCAAAAATTAAAAACTGCTTTTATTCTAGCCAAAATAAAACAAATAAGACTTTCGCTAAAATAAAAAATATTATCAGACATACTGTGAAAATTTCCTTGCTCTGTTAAACATCATTTGAAAAATATTTTAAAAAGAAGAAAAAAATTTGAAGGGGGCTAATAATTCTGACTTCAACTGTTTATTGCGATATATCTACATTTTCACCAGATAACTTGAATCTCTCTATTCGGAAAGAACTGATCATTTTAGATTGATTGGGATGATTAGAGAAGCACATCTGCATAAAACCTTATAAACAATCTACAAACACACTGTAAAGCCCAACAGCCAACCTTATCAAATGATATGTTGAATTAACTCAAAGTTTACTGAAAGTTAAAAGGCACTTCGTTTACCCCTTTTTTAAGATTTAATATTAATATTATGGTTCTTTTGAGTGTGCCATAGAGATGCGCGGATGGGCTATTATTTCATCCGCAACCGCATGACAAAATTCATCATCCGTCCGCCATCCATCCGCACTAACATTTTTGACCAATTTTTAAAACCGCACCCGCCCGCCATCTGCTGATTGGGCTCTTTATTTGAATGGCTTATTCCTTTTTATTAATAAATGAATGTTTCTTTATTGATCATTATAGAATAGAGAATGACTTTAATGTAGACATGCAGTTAATCCAAACGTGCAAGTCATTAATTGACGACGCTTTGAAGTTACGCTAAAGATACGAGGACGTGTCTTTTCACTTGATTCGATTCCTCGGTCCTTGAGTCTTTTCCTTGCGTCCTTCCCTCGTAACGTTATCCCGGTGGGGTGGAAACACGAGGAAAGAAAGCAAGGAAAGGAAACGAGGATGCACAAATAAGAAATGAGAAGCACCCGAGCTCTCAGAATATCAGCAGTGAACTCCGTCTCCAATCGGCGCACAGGGACAAAAATAAATAAATAGCCTAAATTAAACGCACTGTACTATACAACTTTTTTTTATTGTAGCCTAATAGAAAACGCATTGACACATCATTTCAACATGCTGCTATTTAGCCTACTACTAAATGCCTATTTCACTTAATTTTTTTACTTAACGTAAAATTATCAGCTGACCGAACTCAAAAGTTTATATTGAACATATGTGTAGCCTAAATAACATAGGCTAATTGGTTTAATATGCCTGACCTTAGGTCTAGTTTGATTTTTTTCTTGGCACAATGCAGGAACAAAATAGCATCTACAGTGTCAGGATTCAGACGGGAGCGCCTGCATAGCCACTGCGCCCTGCTGCACTGAAGGAGCGCTCGCTCGCAGCACTTGTTGCTAAAATGCATAGAATTCTCTTGGAAAGGTGCTGTAGTCGTGGGAATGCCTGGCCTTATTTCTCCCAAAAGGAAAGTAGATTTTCCTCTGCTGATCTGTCTATACGGAGGTTTGTAGAGGAAGACTTCTGTACACTTCATCCAGAATTAGTGTATCCGATTCCTCCTCCCATTCTGTGAAGTCAGTCCTAGGCTTTTTCGTTGGTGCGCCAGCTATGAATATAAAAACAGTACAACCGCCCGCCACCCGCCCGAATTTAATTAAAATATAATTTTTTCGTAACGTCATCCGCCCGATCCGCGGTTTATCCGCGGAGTCCGCGGCTATAACCGCCAACCGCGCATCTCTAGTGTGCCAGTTTAGGTTCAGTTTAAAACACAATTCAGATATTTTTATTAATGTGTTAAAAAGTGTCATTTTGGAAGAGTGTATACAGCTCATTGTTTTAGGGGTGTGTTGCTTCACATGAAAATTAGTTTCGACTTCCCGCCTAACTTAAAGGGTCACGAAACACCAAAATACATTTTGTGTTTTGAGCTGTTGACAGTCGTATATGTGTCTCACATAGCTAAAAGCACTATAAGGACACATATATTTCAGTAAAAAGTGAAAATTGGTTGTATTTGCGTTATTTCGAGCAAATTTGAATACTTCAAATTAATTTAAACTAATTTTTGAAGCTGCATCACGGGCATGAGATCTTAGCATGTATTCCAGTGTGTAGACTGGAAGTCTGTACCTGGGAGTTCCTTATTACGTCTCTGAGTGTGTTGCATTCATTCATGAGTAATACTTGGTTCAATCCAATCAGCGCGCTCTACTATGTATTCAGTGCAAATTCATTAATATGCATGATAGCTTCGAAGACTGTTTGTACCTGAAACAGTGATTAGACGGCAGAGAGAGACGACACGTTGTGTTGCCAAAAGAAGTGGGAAAAGAGTAAGAATTGTTTGGAGATATGGATTGTCAGTGTTGCTTTTATAATGTGCTGCAATGAAGGTTTTGTTTTCATTTTCCAGCTATTAGAGCAAAACTGAACTCACGTGTGGGTAAGTGCACGCGACATGCGGCAGAAATACATTTGTACGGAACATTTTTTACTCGAGAGCTTTTCTCATCTGGAAATTGTGAAATCCGGATTTGCTGCTTGTCTCCTTTTAAAAAAGTTACGACTACAGTTGGTGTTGATAGTCCTGGCTCTCCAGATTTGGTAATTGTGTGCGATCAGTGCCCTTTATTTGTTTATTCAGATGACAAAATTATAGTTCGTATTGTCAGCAGTACTCTTCCAGTGTTTGAAGACAGACCTTAGTCAAAATGATTTCTAAGTTAGTTTAACTTAGTTTATGTTAATATCAATACAATATTATTGGCTGAAAGATGTAAACATGTGAACACTGCATGCAAACTATTAACTATATTAATTGTCGCAGCATTTTGTGACAGGATAGTCTACACACACAGCTTTTTGACCTACATAGTGCATTTGAGTTATGCAGAGGTTTTTTTCTCTTATACAACATGCGGTATCAAACATTCCACTGTCATTAAACACAGTCATCGTCTTTCTCCCCTGCGTGTGTGTTTGTTTTGCCTGAAAATCAGCGCATGCCCAAATGGAAACTCCCATTTTTATTCAAATCCTTCCCCTTTTCCCTCCCTCGACACTCCCACCTAAACAGAGCTAGATACACCCACTTTCCTGACTTTTTCAAAACTAGAGGCGTGAAAACACCCTGCTTTAACAAGGGAGCAGAGCCGAGAGCTTTCCCGCTTTGTGTATGGCAACAGACAGGCAGACAAAGAGAAGCAACATAAGTGAGAGGACCAGCATTCAGCCGTACATGTACGACTTGGACACAGACCAAGCAGAGACTACTGTTGAGGAATCAATATTCTTAATGTGCCAGAATGTGTCAGAGTGGTAGTTACAAAATCATTTGTATCTTTCTATAGATTTACAGCTGTTATGTAACGATGCATGCGTCATCCGTACAGGCATGTGATGATTAACCGGTTTCACTATTAACCGTGCTTTAATTTGTCACAGTTAATTAATCAGAAAAGTTTCTCAAGACCATGTTTCTGCACGGAACAAACAGCCACACCTAGTTGAGATGACAGGGAGCTTCTGTGACTGCTGAAAAATGAAAACGGCTGAAGTTTACGAAAGACGCAATGAAAAGTACACATGTTTGCAAACCCACCTAAAGTTACAAACAATGACGCTGATGAGAGTGATCATGTGGTGAATGTTGATCCGCCAGTCAAGATCAATCGATTGTTTTCAGGGAGAGTGCTGAAAGACTCGGTGGATCAGTTGTTTTTTATGGACCAAATTTCAATACGTTGCATTTACTGAGCAAATGGCTGCTTATTGTAAAATCTCTGTTTCCCATTCGCAGGAAGAGGATGAAGGCTCTTGTGTTGAGCCCAATGAGCCGTACATGTACATCCAAAAATAGATTAAGAGTGTTTCTTGCATGTGTTCCTTGGTGACATAGCTTTGACTCACACGCTGAAAATAGCGGACGTGAAACAACAAACTGAGGATATGGTAATGCACGTCTGTCAATCAATATTGGTGGGCGGGGGGACCGCACTCCTACGTCATGTTGCGATCTGTCTCAAAGCTGCTCCAATTGGTCTACCGTTTTTATGTTGTTAAATCGAAAAAAGAAAAAAAAAACTGCGTATTTACATCACCCCAATATGACGGTCAATACACAATACCTACACACTTGTCTGTCCAAACAGCTTGAAAAGTAGATTTTTCACCATATTCAGTGACATTTTTCAGTGATATTAGTGAGACCAGCAGTGGGCATTCAACATGCAGTCTGTGTGGGTCCCCAGTATGGTGATGGGGACTCTAGTGAGCATCGTCTTTAAAATGAGATGTTAAACCGAGGTCCTGACTCTCTTTGGTCATTAAAAATCCCAGGATGTCCATTGAAAAAGAGTAGGAGTTTACCCCGACATCCTGGCCCGATTTGCCCACTGGCCTCTGTCCATCAAGGCCATCTAACCATCCCCATATCAAATTGGCTTCATCAATCTGTCTCCTCTCCACCAATCAGCTGGTGTTTGGTGTGCGGTCTGGCATAATATGGCTGCCACCACGTCATCCAGGTGGATGCTGCACACTGGTGGTGGATGAGGAGATTCCCCCCCATTTGTAAAGCGCTTTGAGTGTGCAGAAAAGCGCTATATAATTGTAAAGAATTATAATTATTAATTACAGTAAAGAAAAAAACAATTGAAATAAACAGTGCTTTATCATTTTTCATACAATTTTTAACTGTACAATTTCTTATGCCTGAATTCTTTAAGAAATCATTATAGTCACAGGCCTCAAAAACACATGTGAATTTAAATTTTGAATATCATTGCATAACACTGCATGTCTTGCTATGTGACTATTTTGAATGATCACAACAAACAAATCTAAAATGCACAGATCTTTTTGGTATATGTGGTTTGCTAGAAAAGTCCATGATTCTGCAAGTTTTACTTGTTGTTTGTTAAATTGGTGGAATATATTATCCCTTGTGTTATCTTAGAATTCTATAAACACAGTGTGTTCTTCATGTCAAAAATGACCCACCTTCGCTAAACCTCTAAAATAAAGCAGCTATATTTTATTTTAATCCTCATCTTTATCATAAACTCTGTAAATGTCTAGGTTTTCTCTCATCAGTGTGGAGTTTTTCATCAATGTTTAATCAGTGGGCAACACTTGTTTTTTTTCTAAAGTAAAGGTTATATTTTCTAATGCTAAAAGTACCTGAAAAAATTTTCAGCAAGTCGATAATAAAAAAAAAACTCAAGCAGCAGATTCTTAATGTGTGTGTGTGTGTGGTAGTGTGCATAAAAGTAAAAGTGCAGCTGGTGGGACAAAATTGACCCGAAGGACAACTGCTGGGCTTTAAATGTGTGCAGCTTTCATGAAAAAATGAAAATAAAAAAAGATTCATTTTTTCTAATATTGGTGTCATTTTAAAAAAAGTCACCTAACTTCAAGACAAAAACATATTTTAGGGGTTGTGGTTATTTTCTTAATGAGTTTTGGGTGTGTTTTGAGCATAAAACTAAATTCAGAAACGGGCAGAGCTGTGAGAAAAGCAAACGCTATTGGCTGTTTTTGGAAAAAAAGGAGGAGCTACTCTATGCCCCACCCTCTCTATGTGTTTCAGTTGAGATTAGTTCAAACATCGAATAAAAAATGCACATTTCACAGAACTTCACAAGGCACAATCACACACACATCATTGAACATGTATTATTATTACATGGAAGTATTATTTCTTTTGGAATGACACCAATTACTGCAGGTTAACTACATTTTTATACTGCCAATTCTTTACAAAATTCTTTAGCTTACCCTTTTTCTGATTTGGACTGTAATATAATGATGTGCACCTTTTGTGAAGCTGCTTTGGAACAACAATTATTGTGTAAAGTGCTATGCTGCAAAAATACTTCTCACTTTGATTTTTTTGTCTTGTTTAAAGACCAAATATCAAAAGATTCTTAAACCAAAAAGCATTTTCTTGAATACTAAAAAAAAGTCTTTTTTCAGAAATAATATCCAAAAATTAAGTGAGTTTTTATGGCGCAAAAGCATTAAGGGCTGTTTTGAATCTGACTTGATAAGAGGAAAGACTAAACGCTTCACTAGTGAGAAAAACAATTAAAGAAAACAATCTGCAAAAAGAAAAACAATCTGCAGCGTGAGGATAAATAACAAACCTCCTCCATTCGGTCTCTTTACTTTTTCTTTACTTTTACTCTTTACTCCTTTACTTTAGTGGATAAGGAAACAGTGTTGTACGCACTCCACTGAAGACATCCATTAGCCTACATATTTAATTTTGTTCATTACAGTAAGCGCAAAGGTTTGTTTCAAAACTATTTCTAAATTCAGTTCTAATTTCTACCAAACTAATAAATGAACAATAATAAAGAAGTGTGGTCAAAAAACTGAGTTATACATAAACACACGTCCTATACTTATGCTAATATGTTGATGCATACGTCTCTAAAACCCTACAGATGGACAAATCTAAACTTAACCCATGAGTACACAAAGCAGTGCAAAATTATCTGGTCTGAAAATAGCAGCAAATTGCGCCACACATGTCTTGTGCCTTACTGTGCCGGGTGTATGATAGGGCCCGATGACATAAATAATAAAAAATAGCCATTTGTTAGCCCAATTTTTTGGTCCAAATTGATTGAGTATAATGTATTATGTAAAGTGATTTGCTGCTCTGTTATTATCATGAGGAATTGTGTAATTGTTTTTTTAGTTTTCTTTCCCTGATTAGGGAATTTAATTAAGAGAAATTGCTGTGAAAAATGCCATACAGCTATTGTAAATTGTATCTCTTTGCAATAAAAAACATAAATAATAAAAAACAAAAAGGTAACACTGAGATAGGTTGTTGGTCATTGGATGGATGTCAGCCCGATTGTGTAGCTTTACTTGGACAGAAGAAAATTAAGACTTGTTTAAATTGATTTAAGACTTGCAAGACACCATTTCAGTGAAATTAAGACTTTTAAGACCCTGCTTTTGAAATTTAAGACGTTTTAAGACCCTGCGGGGACCCTATGAAGGGCTAACTATGTGTCATTTTAGGTCCTTTTAACAAAATCATGAAAATATTAATAAAAGTGATTCATTTGGTCTCTATAATCGTAACATGACATTTTAATATTGTAAAATCTCTTCATTCACCAACCTCAGTGCTTATGTAAGTGGACGTACACATATATGGCATGTGCAAACAGATGGACAGTCATGTGCACACACACACACACACACGCATTTTGCTTTTATTTTAGAGCAGAAAGGCAGATCCATCTAAAGCCTCTGTTCCTTCCTCTCTCGTTGTCTCTTTTATTAGTTTTTATGAACTCCCTCTCCCCTTTTCTCCTTCTCTGTCTCTGTCAGTACTCTCAATAATCAATGCTGATATATTGCCAATATCCCAGCCGGTCCCCGGTGCCATCCCTCACTGCTCCTCCTTTATTGTGGGAGATTGGTCCAAAAATAATGATATTTATTAGATATATTTATTATCCTCAGCAGTGGTGCAGTGCTCATGTGCGAGCGTGTAAAACTGCAATATACTCCTCGGAAAAGCTGCGACTCTCAAATGCGAAAACATTTTGCAACAGTCGCTTGAAGGAAACGCTGGTACATTGATCAGGACTGAGGCACTAAATTTGATTTCCTCATTTCTTTTGACTTTTGACTGCATCACTTTTATGTTTTTCAGCAGATATGTAATTTAGGGCTGCTTTAGCTCGCGTGGCGTGAAGAGAGATTTACCGAGGAGAGCTACAGCCTCGTGGCTCAGTCCTAAAGCAGCACCCCGCGAGCCCACCTCAACCCCCTCCCCAAACCCAAGGCCTCCAGACGTTAATCTACACCTCCCTTCCTCATCACTTCTCCTATCGATTTCCTCTTTCTCTCTTCCTCCCTCTCTTTCTCTCTCTAGGACACAGCAGGTGCTGCTAACTCATTGGTCAGCAGAGGCAAATGGGAATCTGGCCACAATGGAGACGCGTGCAGCCGCAGAACAAGCAGAAAAAGAATACAAACAAATGCATAACTGAACCAATATGTGGCTGGATGATATATTAAAAAGTCACAATCAAGACAAGTAGAAACACACAACGGCAAACAAGGCACACAGCAAAGAAAAAAATAATACAAATCTATAAATAAATAAACCAATATGGGTCTACAAAAGTGAAAAAGTCACATTTAATTAAACAAGTAACTCTCGTATGTTGGTTTAAAACAATTAAAAAAAAACAAATTTGAGGTGCACTTTATATGTATCACATAAAAAAAAACATTTTTTTTTTTAAATGTGTAAAATTAATTCTTTGATATTTTAATAGCACAATCAGAAAAGCTTGTTATATAGGGACACGATTAGTCATCTTACATAATTTCAGAGTCTAGATTAAAGCCTGGTTTATACTTCGGCGTCAAGTGACCGGCGTAACTCACGGCGCAGGCAACGCGCGCAGCTGTGCATTTATACTTCTGCATGCTGTCTCTGTTGGTCTGCATTAACACTTCCGAAACGCTAGTTGGCAGTGAGGTGTAAATGTTCCTCTCTGTCGAGTTTCTTCGCTTCTGTTTTGCTTTTCCTGAACACTTCCTGGTTGTACAAGTGACTAAAACTCGCTCATTTTGGGACAGGAAATGGCGGACGTGCAACAACTTTAACTATGAGGTAAACACAAAACAAAACTTTCCATCCGGAGCTCCTTTAAGGGACTCCACACTTGAAAACAATCCCTCGCGCCATTCGCACGGCTCTCGGTCCCGCCCAGACTCATCATCGCTACCAAGCCGACCAATCACAGAGCTTACGCTACGCGTAGTTTCGACGTGTAGTTACAATTTTTGAGAGGTGCACGTCAGCGATGCCAATGGCCACGGCGAAGGGCTATGCGTCTAGACGTACACGCTCTCTTTCCGGCAATTTTCCTTCTGCGTTCACACAGCGCAGCATTCCGGCAAATTACCGGTAATGTTACAACTTCTCTTTCCGGAAAATAGCCAGAATTTACCGGTATTTTCAAAAAGGCCTGGTTACACATACACACCTTTCTGGAAAATTGTCAGTAATGTGTATCCGCTTGTTAAGTGAGACGTCACGCGAAGCGGCTTCCGGGTCCAATCGCTCTATTCAACTGAATGGGGAGACTCATGAAATGGTAATAATAAACGTTTACAAAGCGATTCAAGGCTTTCGAAAATCACGATCGCAGTATATATGTCCATGCCTAATATCCGATGGCAAGAAAGTGATTAATTTTTTTATAAACTGTTATATTTTTGGTATTTGTTATGCAGCAAGCCTAGAGATTGTTGTGTACACTATGATTTTATATAAAATTAACTTTAATGTGTGATAGGAATAAAACGTGATCATAAACAAATGATTTCTCCACTCAAACGAATGGCGGCTTGGACCCGGAAACAGTATTACATACGTCACAAACACGTCACCACTTAACATGCGGATGGAGCCAGATCAGTCTCAAAAATAATACATCTACAAAACAAAACTCGTACATCCACAACACAATTAACATTTACAAAATCCAATTCGTAAATTCCAAACAATATTAAAAATTGCACAAATCTAATTTGTAAATTCAAAACACAAAAAATATGCAAATCCAATAAATAAACGAAGAGTTCAGATGCAAAAGCCGCTAAACGCCACTTCCGCCAAAAAATTACATAATGACATTAAGTGAATGTTTTAGGCATGTAGTACATGTTCAACAAATAGATTTGCTTTTGTTTCACCTAAATCCCATCTATATCCTGAGAACCAATCAGAAGGTGCGAACTGAATCATATGCTTTCAATGTAGCAGCGCGCTGATAGGCCGGCTTTTATGAGGAGAGCGTTTTATTTCACTTTTGATTTCAGTTTTAAAAGATGGAGTTTGTTGAACTGGATGAGTTTGTCCGACTGTCAGTGAGTGGCAATGAAAACGTCTCTTACCTCAAAACTCTGTGCAGTATAAGAAAAAGAAAACACAATGTACAGTCTGAAGTGTAACATGCATTCATAGCATCTTTTTGCGCAGGGACGCTACTTTGAATGAGTCTGATTTACTAAACATTAAACGACAACTGCGTTTCATGAAAGACAGAGTTAAGATGCCGTTTTTTTATCCCATGCGGATGCTATGAGGATAAACAAGAGACCAAGACCTTAAGTATGGTGAGAATGAATGAATGACAGCTTCTAAAATTGTCTAAGAGGCATCCCCTTTTTGCCCGGTAGGTTATATTTGCTAATGTAAGTTAGTTGTTAAAAGATAAATAAATAGTATAAAACTATTCATTATGTGCATTATGTATTATACATGTATACATGTATTGTACATTATGTAACATATTAAGTACGCAAATGCAATTCATATGTTCAAAACACGATTTAAAAATACAAAAATCCAATTCATGAATTTAAAAGACGATTTAAAAATACACAAAACCAATTTGTAAATTCAAGGTACGAGTCAAAAATCTCAAATTCAATTCATGAATTCAAAACACGATTAAAAAATACACAAATCCAATTCGAAAATTTAAAACATGATTCACCGCCAACTTATCCAGCACGTTTTATGCAGCGAATGCCCTTCCAGCTGCAACTCATCACTGGGAAACATCCATGCACACTCATTCACACACATACACTACAGACAATACCCAATTCTCCTTGACCGCATGTCTTTGGACTGTGGGGGAAACCAGAGCATCCAGAGGAAACCTACGCGAACACAGGGAGAACATGCAACTCCACAAAGAATCACCAAACTCAGACTCGAACCAGAGTTCTTCTTGCTATGAGGCGACAGCACTACCTACTGCGCGACTGCGACTACTAAATATATTACAATTGCTAAAACAAATCCTACTTTTAAGAATTGAGGTTGATTATAAAATTATTAGCCCTCTTGTGAAATTTGTATTCCTCTTTAAATATTTCCCTAGTGATGTTTAACACAGCAAGGATTTTTTTGTTCTTATGAAGAAGTTTTATTTCTTTTATCCTGATTGGAATATATATATATATATATATATATATATATATATATATATATATATATATATATATATATATATATATATATAAATGTTTAGTCAATAATATCAGCCCCTAATGAAATTATTTTTCTCGATTGGCTACAGAACAAACCACTGTTGTCCAATGACTTGCCTAATTAATCTAACTTGTTAAGTTAATTAGCCACTCAAAAATGAATCACAATGAAGTTTATCATTAATTGATTGTAAAGTTTACATTTTATTTGAATAAATAAGTATTTTAAATGCATCTTGTCAGATAATTAGAATGAATCTGAATCTGTTAAAATTGAATACCATTAGATTTAGTTGGTTCAAAAAGTATGAATATTGTAGAAATATATGTAGCTGTAGAAAAAGCCAGATTCACTTAAATTCTATGAGACTGGAAAAAAGGTATGGAACTTCATACCATATTATACTAATTTGAATATATTTTGGCAATTGTTCACATCCAGGATTTTTCAAATGTACTTTTTTAAACCAAAGAGGATAAAAAAAATCTGAAAAATTCATTATTGTTGTATTATTATTTATTTATTTATTTATTTATTTATTTATTTATTTATTTGTTTATTGTTGTTGTTGTTGTTGTTGTTATTATTATTATTATGTTTTAATTATATATATTTTTTAAATGGCCAAATTGTGACTGAGGACAGTTGAATGTGCTGGCCAGTTTGTTTTTTGTCTTACTATTGTTTGTTTTAACAGTAGGCTGCAGTTTTTTTTTTTTACTATAAAACTTTAACAGATTGCTTTTTTTTCCTAATGATATATGATATAATAAATTTGTATCTTAAAAATTTGTCTTGTTTAAAAAAATTTTTTTCAATTTTTTAGGAAATATTTTTATTAAATCAAAAATTGTGGTTATGATGACATCTGACAAGCTAATTTAGCAAAAATGTGACTAAAAAGCAGTATTTACCTCTCATAGTTAAATAGAAACGGAGGTGTATAACTGCAAACAAGGTCCACTTGTTGAGAAAAAAAGAACCACACCTTTCACCAGGCTGGCTACGGGCCAGAATATGAAGACATTGAAAAGAGATGAAAGGAAACCAAGAGAACTGGTGAGACAAATCAATCTTATCAATCCAGATTAGCACATTGTCTCTAGAAAAAGAGAAAATTAGATTAAATAATACAAAAAAATTCTCATTTCAAACAAAATGAAAATTCTCCCCTTTTGAAGAGGACTATCTAGGGGAAAAGAAAAAAAAGAAATGTGCTCTGTCTCTCACTCTCGCAGTGACTACGAGCACATCAAGGCGAATGGACAAGATCAGTTCTATTCCCCATGAATACACACTATTTTAGAGGAGACACTGGCCACACACTCGCATTTGGTCAGGAAAGGTCTCCCAGCCTTTTCATCAGCGGTAACCCTCAGCTGTGTCCAATCACTCAGAAAATAAAGCGAAAAAAGCCCCGTTCTTTTTCTTTATATAGATATCCCATCACCTTCCTTTCCATCTCACTGACTATTTCTCATTCCTTCTTGGCGATCCTGTGAGCCGACAGATGTTGATTATTCTATAAATTCTCTGTTTATCTATTTATCTGTCCACCCTTCTATTGACTCATCACTTCCATTTCAGTGGCGTTGTGTGCGGATAAACAGTCCATACGAGGGAGCGAGAGAAAGAGAGAGATTTAAGCCTGAGATCAACGGGAAGTTTCAAAATCAATGCACTAACAACCAGGAAATCAATGAGCTCTAATGAGGATGCCAGTTGCTTCTTTCAAAACAATTAAGAGGTGAAGAAACGTTTAATGAGGGGCATGAGGGAGTGAGAAAATGAAAAAGACGGCAAAAAATAAATGACTTGAGGACGTGCTATTCAATTAATCAACAAAAACAGGTTCACGGTTAGCGTTTGACCCGATTGATGCCATTTTTGATGCATGACAAATTGAGATATCTTTCTAAAACGTTTACAAGGTTTCACCATTTAGACGGAAACTGCGCAATCTACTGAGTTTTGATGGAGTCTGTCCTGAATGTACTGTGACTGAGGGAGGAGGATGGAAAAAAGGGGCTAATTTGGGGTCAATCAATCAATACCACCCACAGTCTCTCTCTCTCTTGTCTTGTTCATTGTTGAAGGCAATCAATGAGAAATCCCACAGCTTGTCGATTGCTGAACATACAACTAATCACATACTCACACACACTGACAAAGCCGCAATTAACCTATTGATTGAGAAGATGTGCAAACACGAGTACACGCGTCCATACAAATACTTGTGGGACTGATGTCAGTTAAGGCTAATTTCCTTGTTGTCAACCGCGCGCATCCTTCTCCAGCTCAAAGAGTGTTTCGATAACGTATTCACGTCGTTTAACACACTACACTAATGCTATTTAAAGCTGGACTACATTTTTTTAAAGGTCGTGTGTCAGACATTTTCTTCACAAGGATGAGTCTGTGATCATCACATTAAAGCAGGTCAGTCACTGTGCATTAGCATGACTGTAAAACATATCACTATATTTAAGAGATACAAATCTCGAGGAACATGTCTGCCACTTTAGTTATTGGCAAATCAAAATGGGTAATAAAAATTAATCAGGCATTTAGAGTAAACACCTTTTTAGTCAAATCAAACATTGTATTAGCTGTACTGTTCAAAAAAACTATATGAATAACTCACAAAAATGGAATATTCCGTCACCTGGGGTGGCAAAAATAGTAATATAATGGAAAATAACCGCTCTGCAAATAAATGGATTATTCTGGCAGCTGGGGCAGTAAAAAAAGTTTGTAAAATAATGTAAAATTATTTCTCCATGAAGTAATAAGGTGGCTCAGTGGTTAGCACTGTGGCCTATAACAACAAGAAGGTCGCTAGTTCAAGTCCAGGCTGAGCCAGTTGGCATTTCTGTGAGGAGTTTGCCTGTTCTCCCCGTGTTTGCATCGGTTTCCTCCGGGTGCTCCGGTTTCCCCCACAGTAAAAAAACATGGGCTTTATGTGAGTTGAAGTGTGGGTGAATGAGTGTGTATGGGTGTTTCCGAATACAGGGTTGCGCCACTGTGTAAAACATATGCAAGAATGGTTGGCGGTTAATTCCACTTGGGCGACACCATAGATATAAACATTAGATGTAGCCTACCCTGTTGTTATACATTAGAAGGAATGCGTCAATAGAGCCGCCATTTTAGTACAGGGTAGTGCTCCTTGGAAATGAATGCGGGACCAAGCTGCAGTGCAGGACTGTGGCCATCTAGAGCCAGACAAATACACATATCCACAAATATCTATGATCTGGAGTTTACCCGGAGGTCAGTATGCAATTTTTGTTTTAAATTATGAAACTTTTTAATTTTACATCACTTTTCTACATTGATGGATAGTGACCGCACAGGCATTCCTGAAAAAAGCATGTGTTTGTGTGTATGGAAATGTACTATTCACCCTCACTGTTAAATTTGATCTAATCCGTGTCCTGAAACACAGCTCCTCTTCTGCTTTCACTTCTCATACTGACGAAGGGAGCGGTTCGTTTGTGAATGAATCTTTGTTATGAACGACTCCTTAACTAGCCGACAATAATGCAAGTTTCTGGCACCGCAGCATCTCGTTGTCATATTTATTTTGCATTGTTTGCTGATTTTATTCAACAAAACTAGCTTAAGCCAAGTGTTTAGTGCAAGTTGGAGCTGCTTTGCATTATGGCGAATGCAGTAAGTGTCTGTATTATCATCAATAACGTTACCTGTTTAGCACAAAAGTTCATAACATACAAAAACGTAAAAAAACTAAATCTTACCTTTGAAATGTTCTGCCTTTGTGTTTTGTTTTCTTCGTTTGCTCATTACTACACCTGTACACAGCGCTAAACTCCAGCATCTTCACGTTGGCACACTGTCTTGACTAGTGCGGTTGAATGACATTGCCCTGGGAGCACTGTACAAATATGGCGGCGCTATTGACGCATGCTCGGAGTCTGTATGCGACATCAAGTGTATATATCTATGGAGCGACCCTTGATTATTAAAGGGACTAAACAGAAGGAAAATGAATGAATGATGAAAAACAATAAGAATGTTCTGGCAGCTGAATATGTAATATGTAAAATAACCGCTGCATAAAAACCAAGAACATACCGACAGCTGGGGTGTCGAAAAAAAATATGGAAAATAGTGGAAAATAACCATTTTGTAAAAAAAAAAAAAGGTATATTCTGGCAACTTGGGTGGCAAAAGTAGGATGTAAAATAACACTCCATAAAAAACAAGAATATTCCTACAGCTGGAGTGTCAAAAACATTAAGTAAAATTACAGGTAAAAACTGTCCCTTGATAAATGTAGTATATTTTCAGAATTAGAAATGACTTATAGCTGTAATTTTACTTAATATCTCCGGCAATTATATTATTTTAAATATTAAAAAAATTATATTTAATTTTCTGATCAACTGAAATGTCTTATTTTATTGCAGTCTCTGCTTCAATCTTCAATCACTTCAGCTCTGAAAACAACAATGATTGTCACCACAAAAGCGAAGCAGATATTCACTCTTGTTTTAGCAACTCACCCTTTTGTCTTTTTGAAAGCTCTCCGTAGTTTGAGATTTGTTGGTTTTCGACAACATGTTCTCAGACAACTGTATTATATCATATTCCCACAAAATAGGATCTGACAGTACAAATGATAAATCATTTTTCTAAGTTTAACATTGCAAACAGTACAATAAGCAGTAGTTTACTACTTAGTAGCTCAGATTTGTTCAGGATCTAGCTATTTATTGTAGTTACTATTGGTGTCAATGAAGAACACAGCATGGTTGCAATAGCAGACACCACCATTAGAAAATGAGCTAATGAGTGATTTGGAAGGAAAAAACACATTTGAGCAATCTTCGTTTGTCCTTTGGCCTCCAAAAATTAACATTCCATTATCATTTGCTCACCCAAAAGTTGTGCCCAATCTTTGTGATACGATTCTGCAAATAAGTGTAATTTAATTGAAATTACATATTCTCATAGTATGAAAATGTCAATCCAGGCTCATTCTGAAAACGTAGTCCCGTGGACGTTTCTGGAGACCACGAAATACGTCCCAGGAGGTACGTATGGCTGCATTATATTTTTTTAAGCGAACGCTACGGGGCGGTGTGACGCCATTCCCTTTCGCGGTTGCCGGCTGACCGCTTATCTCCGTGTGGAGGGCTTTCCCGCCGCAATCAGTTTGTTCGGTCAGCTCATCGTGTGCGTCGGCAGACTTCAGATGGAGTTGACAAAGGCGTCCGGATTCGAGTCCAGGGAAGTGCGATTCCAGAAATCAGGTAAGACAAAAACAGAATCCAAAAAATAAAGCGAACGAGTTCTTAACAGGGTGAGAACGTGGTAAAATCCGAAAAAGTGGTAAAAAAAAACAAAAAAAAACAGACGAGTGCTTTTCTTTTTCTAGATGGCTTTTCTAAATTGTTGCTCGGGTTTAGGGAAGTGAGCGGGCGGGCGGGTCAATCGGTAAAACTCGTTGGGTTCAGGGAAGGAGGAGGGTGGGTCAGCCGATTGGCCGGTCGCGCAGTCAATCATTCGGTCAGTCAGACAGCGGCCTCTGGTGGGTTGATGCAAGAACAGCGCGGGCGCGAACGGCACTCGCGAGAGACGTTCGAGATACGAAAAAGCGCACACAGCGGCCTCTCGCGGATTCGTGGTCTCCAGAAACGTCCGCTGGACTACGTTTTCAGAATGAGCCTGGGTTGGAAAATGTTCATGCATTTTTTTAAGTAAGCATGATATTTTCCTTCTTGCTTAGCCCTAAACAACCATTATTAGTGACTTCTACGGTTATAGGAACTAGCTACCAGGACGGTTCCCCTCAAGCCATTTCCAAGTTGCATTCACACCGTCAATAGGAACTGACAAGATGATGTAAGCAGGCCAACTGCATCATCAAATGTGGCAAATTCAATAAAACCAACAACCGTAAGATAACAGAGATGGTCGTAATAAAGGAGATGGAATGTAGATGTTATTGAATTGAAAGATTAAAAGTAGGACAAAATCACAAATGAAATATTGTCAAAAAACACAATGCCACAGACAAACGCATCCAGCAAATGCTGCTAGCATTAGCTTCCTGTATTGTATCTTGTAAAACTTTAAAAATGTTTTTATTTGGCACACATTCACCCAATCAGTGTACACTTAAATCACTGGGCATTCCTGACTGTTGGGTTGGTTTGAATATAAGCTGATTATTCATTCATTTATTTTCTTGTCAGCTTAGTCCCAATATTGATCTGAGGTCACCACAGCGGAATAAACAGCCAACTTAGCCAGCACATTTTTACACAGCGGATGCCCTTCCAGCCGCAACCCATCTCTGGGAAACATTCACACATACACACACTACGGACAATTTAGCCTACCCAATTCACCTGTACCGCATGTCTTTGGAATGCGGGGGAAACCGGAGCACCTGGAGGAAACCCACACCAACGCAGGGAGAACAAGCAAACCACACAGAAACGCCAACCGACCCAGCCAAGGCTCGAACCTGCGACCCAGCAACCTTCTTGCTGTGAGGCGACAGCACTACCTATAGGCTGATTAATTTCCCCCAAATTCTATTTGTAAAATTATTTCCAACATACAACCAACAGTTTTAGGAATTGAAATGAAATTGTTCCTCCAAAAGACCTTACTGACGTGCAAAAAACTATAAAATCCTGTAAATTAGTTGGTTATTTATCAAAACTCAAAAACTGTCATTAGATTGTCCTGGTGAAGCACA
The DNA here is from genome assembly GCF_052040795.2 of Danio rerio. Lineage (NCBI taxonomy): Eukaryota > Metazoa > Chordata > Actinopteri > Cypriniformes > Danionidae > Danio > Danio rerio. Next base: position 11,231,290 of record NC_141036.1, on the reverse strand, counting down.
AAAGAAATTATTTAGTTGTAGGTCCTGCCTTCTAGCCATTTATTAAGTCTAATATCACATCACTGTTTCCAGGTCCAAGCTCCAGAATACAAACAACAAACTAATGAAACAAACAAACAAACTAATAAACACTGACAGTGTACTGTAATATAAGGACCCTAACCTTTATATTCAAGCCATAGAAAGAGAGACAGTGACTCATCTTATATGTATCTTTATAAAAATGTGATACAAATAAACTGTGGTGAGACAGTATTCTCGATTGAAACAAGCAGTGGATTGGGAACAGTATTCATGGTCAATACTTTGTTACAAGGTGACATGAATTGTGAGAGTCATCTCTAAAAAATGAAGTAGAAGCATTATTAATGTTAAAAATGTAAGTAAATGTAGCCCAAGCTTTTTTAAGTAGCTTTGTGTGAGAAACAAGCAAAACAGAGATTGCTGTGTAAATGATGACAGAACTTTTATTTTTAGGTGAACATTACCTTTAAGACAAAGGTGTTGTTGTTTTTTTAATCCAGTTTTTAGGTGTCCCAGTGGCTGATCCCAAAACTGCTTTTAAAAAAGCCCTTCATTGTCCTTCAAAACGTCTGCACAAACATGGTGGAGAGTTTGGAAAGAATCCAAAAAGGGCCCAAGGATCCAATAAGCAAAAAATGGAGTAAAGTTAAAGAGCACATCACTGGCCTATATGAGAATGTCACTGAAGAGTCACATCTCCTAAAAAATGGGAATGTGTTGAGTTACCCAGAATTACGCACTGACTTAGAAAGGTATTTATGGCTAGATCAGGCAAAAGTTAAAATGTATTCTCTTAAATATGTTTTCAATATCAATTTCAACATACCAGACAGCCAACATTCCAATCAGCCAGCATACCAACCAACCAACATACCAATCAGGCAACATACCAACTAACATACCAACCAGCCAACATACCAACTAACATACCAACCAGCCAACATACCAACATACCAACCAACATACCAACCAGCCAACATACCAACCAACCAAGCAACCAACCAGCCAACATATTAATCAACCAACCTACATACCAACCAACATACCAACCAACATGCCAACCAACATACCAACATATCAACCAACATACCAGCCAGCCAACAACATACCAACCAACCAGCCAACCAACATACCAACCAACCAACCAGCCAACCAACATACCAACCAGCCAACATACCAACCAGCCAATATACCAACATACCAACCAGCCAGTATACCAACCAACCAGCCAATATACCAACATACCAACCAACATACCAATGAGCCAGCATACCAACCAGCCAACATACCAACATACCAACCAACATACCAACCAGACAGCATACCAACCAACCAACATACCAACCAGCCAACATACCAACCAACCAACATACCAACCAGCCAGCATACCAACCAGCCAACCAACCAACCAACCAACCAACCAACCAGCCAACATACCAATCAACCAACCAACATACCAACCAATATGCCAACCAACATACCAATCAACCAACATACCAACCAGCCAACCAACATACCAACCAACCAACCAATATACCAACCAGCCAACCAACATACCAACCAGCCAACATACCAACATACCAATCAACATACCAACCAGCCAGCAAACCAACCAACCAACCAACCAGCCAACATACCAACCAACCAACATACCAACCAATATGCCAACCAACATACCAATCAACCAACATACCAACCAGCCAACCAACATACCAACCAACCAACCAATATACCAACCAGCCAACCAACATACTAACCAGCCAACCAACATACCAACCAGCCAACATACCAACCAACATACCGACCAACCAGCCAACCAACATACCAACCAGCCAACCAACATACCAACTAACCAACCAACCAACATACCAACCAACCAAACAACATACCAACCAGCCAACCAACATACCAACCAGCCAACCAACATACCAACCGACATACCAACCAACATACCAACCAGCCAACCAACATACCAACCAACCAACATACCAACATACCAACCAGCCAACATACCAACATACCAACCAGTCAACACACCAATTAACCAACATACCAACCAGCCAACATACCAACCAGTCAACACACCAATTAACCAACATACCATCCAGCCAACATACCAACATACCAACCAGTCAACACACCAATTAGCCAACATACCATCCAGCCAACATACCAACCGACATACCAACCAACCAACCAACCAACATACCAATATATCAACCAACATACCAAAAAGCCAACCTACATACCAACCAACCAACATACCAACATATCAACCAACATACCAACCAGTCAACACAGTAACCAACCAGCATACCAACCAGCCAACATATATTTCCGGTACCTTGTTGAATCAATTGCCCCTTTCACACATACAGGCCTTTCCAGAAAAGGTCGGTATGTGTGAACAGGCCCTTTTTAAAAAATACCGATAAATTAGTTCCTTTAATTTTCCGGAAAGAGAAGTTGTAGGTGTAACATTACTGGTAATTCGCCGGAATGCAGCGCTTTGTGAACGCAGAAGAAAAATTGCCAGAAAGAGCGTGTTCATGCTTAGAACTTGCTGACATGAGAAGTCTACTCCAGCCAATCAGAACATTCCGACACATTCACATCCGTGCTGTTTAAGAAAATAAAAATGAGTATTTTAAATGAGACATTTGGCTGTTATATGTTGGTCAGATAACGTTTCTATGTTCCTTCTTTATGCCAACGGTGTAAAAAATTATCGATACAAAACTTATGATAAGCCATTGTTTGTTTACCTTCAAGCTCTGCTTCAGTTGCTTGACACGTGTGCACGTGAAGCAGCCGGTGAGCACCAGAACAAACACAAATTATTAACATCTCAACAAGCAAAAGTGTTCCTCCAAATGTTTTCACAATACTTATCCATCCACAGAGTTAGTAATGTAGTTAAATGTTTACAAATACAAGCGCAGCCATTTAGGGGTAATTTCTGGTTAATGATGTCAGAATTCATCGATATTTTGGAACGGATGAGTGAATGGTCTTTTCCGGAAAAATTCCGAACAGCATTTTTTTTAATTTACCAGTAAAGTCTTTCCAGAAATTTTCCGAATATTTACCGATATCACTGGGTGAAAGGGGCTTATGCCATGAAGGATTAAAACAGTTCTGAAGGCAAAAGGGGGTCCAACCTGGTACTAGTAAGGTGTATCTGATAAAGTGACCGGTGAGTGTATTTTGGAGCATTGGAACAAAACACATTTATTAAACAGAAATGGATTAAAATAATATTTGTCACCAAACGTCTTTATAAATAGTAAGATAATACCATTAAATTCAAATAAAATGTCACAAAAATAAATTACAAAGTACAAAATTTAAACAATTTTCTATATGTTTTGCTTCTCTTGATTTTTCCTTTTTTTTATTATATTTAATATTTAACTCTAAACATTTGCCTGTATTATTTTACACCATTATTGTAATTTATTTCGTTAGATAAGCTAAAGATTCCACTTTAGTAGTGAATATTAATCTAAGATAGATTTGAGAGATCCTGAGGACTGCATATTCAAACAAAATCTTTAAATCTGAAAAGCATGTAATCTGCTTCACACATTTGTTCACATGTTGTGCGTCACACGAAGAAAACTTTGGTACTACAGAAAGGGACTGAATGCAGTCACTAGAGCTACCACTCATTATTGGCCATTTATCTAAACAGAAAGATAGCACAAATGTCAAAAGAGCTTTGGATGCATTAACACCATGCAGTAATTACTGTAATTACAAGATGATAACACGTGACTGCTCACTCACATCCTTTCACTTACAATTGTGTTTCTATGGCTACACTCTCAATGGCTAAATTATTGTGCAGTGGTCCGGTGGTACAGCAGTCACATGCTACAAGTATAGCAGCTCTCAAAACATTCAGTTCATAAGTTATAATTACACAGATATGACCAAACATCAGAAACAAAAAGACACTTTGAACGTTCACAAGAAGACCAACCAGGATAATCTCAGAGGCCCAGGTGAGTAATGTTACAATAAATTTACATTCAAGAGCTCATAAACATATAAAGTAATGATTAAAGTGATGTTAAAGTAATGATTCAGAGGTATTTTATGGAAAGGAAAGAAAAGGAGAACGGAAACAAAAGAACAAAAGGAAAGGAAAAGGGAAAGAAAACAAAAGAGGAAAAGGAAAAAAAAGAGAAGAACAGGAAAGGAAAAGGGAACAGAGAGAAAAAAAGGGAAATTAAAGAGGAAATGGAAAAAAGGATGAGAAAAGGAAAGGAAACTAAGGGAAATGGAAAGAAAAGAGGAAAAGGCCAACCAGGATCATCTCAGAGGCCCAGGTGAGTGATATTACAATTCGTTTAAATTCAAGAGCTCATAAACATATAAAGTAATGATTAAAGTGATGTTAAAGTAAAGATTCAGAGGTATTTTATGGGGGGGGGAAGGAAATGAAAGGAGAAAGGCAACAAAAGAGCAAAAGAAAAGGAAAGGAAAAGGGAAATGAAACAAAAGAGGAAAGGAAAGGAAAAGGGAAAAAAGTAAGAAAAGATTTGGAAAAAGAAAGGAAAGGAAAAAGAAACAGAGAGGAAAAAAGGAAAAGAAAAATGAAAAAAAGGAAAGGAAAGGTGAAAAGGAAGAGAAAGGAAAGGAAATGAAAGAGGAAAGGGAAAGGAAAGAGGGAATAGGAAAGGAAAAAAGGAACAGAGGATAAAAGGAAAGGAAAAGGAAAGGAAAAAAGCAAATGAAACAAAAGGAAAGGGAAATGAAAAAGGGAAAGGTTCGAAAAAGATAGGAAAAAAGGAAAGGGGAAAAAGGACAGGAAGGGAAATGAAATGAAAGAGGAAAATGAAAGGAACAGGAAAAAGAAAGGAACAGGAAACAAAAGAGGAAAAGGAAATTAAAGAAAAAAGGAAAAGAAAGGAAAGGAAGATGAAAACAAACAGTTTTTAAAAAAATAATGATTCAGATGTATTTTATGGAAAGGAAAGGAGAAAGAAAACGAAAAAGCAAAAGGAAAGGAAAGAAAAAAGAAAAGGGAAAAAATAAAGGAAAGGAAAGAAAAGGAAAAAGAAAGGGAGCAGAAAGGAAAAAAGGAAAGAAAAAAGGAAAAGGAAAAAAGGAAAGGAAATGAAAGAGGAAAAGGAAAGAAAATGGTTGGGAAAAGGAAGAGAAAGGAAAGGAAATGAAAGAGGAAAGGGAAAGGAAAGAGGGAATAGGAAAGGAAAAAAGGAACAGAGGATAAAAGGAAAAGGAAAGGAAAAAGCAAACGAAACAAAAGGAAAGGGAAATGAAAAAGGGAAAGGTTTGAAAAAGATAGGAAAAAAGGAAAGGGGAAAAAGGACAGGAAGGGAAAGGAAATGAAAGAGGAAAAGGAAAGGAACAGGAAAAGGAAAGGAACAGGAAACAAAAGAGGAAAAGGAAATTAAAGAAAAAAAGGAAAAGAAAGGAAAGGAAGAGGAAAACAAACAGTTTTTTTTAAAAATAATGATTCAGATGTATTTTATGGAAAGGAAAGGAGAAAGAAAACGAAAGAGCAAAAGGAAAGGAAAGAAAAAAAGAAAAGGGAAAAAATAAAGGAAAGGAAAGAAAAGGAAAAAAGAAAGGGAGCAGAAAGGAAAAAAGGAAAGAAAAAAAGGAAAAGGAAAAAGGAAAGGAAAGAAAAGGGAAATGAAAGAGGAAAAGGAAAGAAAATGGTTGGGAAAAGGAAGAGAAAGAAAATGAAGGGGGAAAAGGAAGAGAAAGGAAAGGGAAAAGAAACAAAAGAGGAAAAAGAAATGAAAGGGAAAAAAAGGAAAGAAAAGAGGAAAAAGGAAATAAATTTTGACAAAATTAAGCCTCAAACTACAGTTTTAATATTGGCAAAATTGCATATTATTTCAGCCTCACTGATCTATAGAGAGAAATTACATCATTACAATAGTTGCTATCAGTCTGGGCCATAGGAAAGTAATACTAATGTTTCCTAAAATAATGTATTTAAATACCCACCTTACTCCTACATAAAGTCCAGTGTTTCCTTTAGGATTTTTTCCAGCTGTGGTGGCAGGCCTTTTTTTTAACACAGATCTACCAACTACCTGGCGTAATTTTAATGACAAATGTCATGAGCGCATTTATGTAATAGCCTACGAGCATGCGCTAATCAAGCGCAGATCTTCTTGTGCGCTCTCAAATAAACACTGCTGAAGTGTGATTTAGTGCGTTTATGTAGCAAGTATGTCTCCAACATTTATTAGATATGCTAGGAATATTTATGAATGTCTCCAATAGAATTACAGAGCGTATTAATGCATCCTGAAGTAAAGTGAAACGGCTATACGTCGTGTTTGCTGGCCTCACGCATCACGCACCTGTCAGTCAGGTCAGTCAGCACTTAACCTTAAAGGGTTAAACAAATGACGCACAGCACTACTATGGTTACAGAAAAGTTTGCGCTGTTATAATTTACGCACCTTTTAAAACATTTTGGTGCGATTATCACTCACTATTAAAAAACACGGCTGAATGTTTTGAATGGAATGTTGTAATGTAGCCGTGGCAGGATCAATCTTGATGTGGCGCCCTTCCATGGAAGAATGAATGTAGCAGAAACCATGTAGTGAAAATTTTTACTGGACAAACTATACGACTTTTATGCTTAACCTAAAGGCACAATCTGTAATTTTTCACTAAAATATCAAAAAGGTGTAAAATTTACTTACATTATCTAAATGTCATCTAAAGAACGTTCAAATCCAGATAAATAATCTATTTTAACTTGTGATAAGAACTGTGTCCTGTTGTGCCACCATGCTAATGACGTCACACATAGAAATGTTTGTAGAAAACAGGGAAACACCGCAGATGCTTTAATATGCTGTGCGTTTTATAAGACTGCACATAGCAGCATTGTAACAGAAGCCTAAAATACATTTAGTATGACAAAACAGCAACGCTTCTTCCCCACGTGATCATGACCAGAAGAAAAGGAAGTGATGGACTGGGGCATAATAAAAGCTCTGCTGCTTTCGTGCCATGACCCGCTTGTTTCTCATTACACTCACTTAAGCGCCTTTCAGCCTTAGGCCCGATCTCAATTCTCCCCCTTAGCCCTTCCCCTTACCCCTCGTTTTGCGCATGCCCATGAAGGGGTAGCGGTGTCCCAATTCTCTTTAGCTTGAAGGCGTAGGGCTAAGGGGTATACAACCCTTCAAACGAAGACTTTTCCGGACAACACTTAACACCAAGGGGTAAGAAAATTTCCCAGAATACACTAGCTCCAGCTGCACCCGGAAGTAAGGAGATCCACAAATTAGTATTTCTTGTCATTATTAAGACTTTTTACAACAAACAAACACATGTTTAATATATTCATAACCGTGTTCATGTTTTACCGTCATGCTTTAAAAAAAAAACGCTAAAATAAAAAACGCTAAATTTTGCAATCTATTTGCGATCTATAATCCCTAATCATAACTCCTGTACTGCAGTCCCACAACTTTCTGACACTCGATGACACTGGAATACCCTGTCAGAAAAGTCTAATGGCTGTTAATGAGCATTTTACAGTGTCTGCTATAATGTTATTGCTGTTTTTGTGTGTTTACATTGATGAGTATGGTCACAGTATTCCGATCTTATTGCCACATTAGATCATAATGATAACATAATATATGCCTTCAGTGATTTCCTGAAGATAAATACTAAAAAATAACACAACTGGAATCACTCCAGCCGTCGTAATCATCTGATCTCATATGAAGCAAGAAATCGCGAGGACAAATGATGACGTGTGCAGGTACTGTAGTGCTGTCCCAATTCTTAGGGGTAAATTTTGACGCCCTTCCCCATAACCCTCGGTTGTAAAGATCAAGGGGTAGGAGTACAAAAATAGAATTGGGATTGGGCCTATAGCTACCTTCACAATATGAGCAAGTTGCAGAGGCGAAGCAGCCAGTGAGGATTAATTTCAATGAAGGGCTGGCAACTTTCTGGCGATCTCCATCTACGAGAGTGATAACAGAGACTATATAATACACAAGACATGTCACTCGTATAGTTTTAAAAGGGGTAAAGAGTAACGGCCAATATAGCAAATAAAGGCCTGCCTACTAGTGCAGGTGACAATTATCGGTTGCTACAGACTGACGTTTCTCTGGGGGAAAAGCTCGGACTAGTTGTGTGATTTTACGACAGTTTGGTGGTCAACAAATACACTGGAATCTCAGCGAATTCTTGCTTCACAGAATTAAAGAAATGTCCACATAAAGCTTGAAATCTCTATTTTTAAAACCAGCACATTTTTGAACCAACTATACTAAACTAAAGGTTTTTTTGTTTTGTAATCTGTCGAACACAAGGTACAGTCCCGTCCTGTCAAACACACGTCACATGACAGCAGCAACTACTCAAACACCCACAAACGTGTAAACAAAGACTCGCTGTTATTTCTGGAAGAGATCACCATCAAGACCAAGTCGTGAATTACTTCCGAAGACCAGCGCGATCTGACGAAGCATAATTCAGAGGATGATAAAGTGTAACACGGACAAAAATGAGGTCGGTGTCGTGATCTCGTTTCCTTTCAAGTGCGCATTCCCATTAGCTCAAGCAACCTGAAAAAAAAAATGCTGATTTTGTTTGATTTTAATGTGTAGAAACAAAACTTATGAGATGGTTGTTGTTAAATTTTATTGGTGATTACAATTTTTTAATGTAGTAGTAAGCTTGTCAAACAGTTTTGAAGAATTTGATGTTTCCCCATTCAGACAAAGCCAGAGCACATTGCCTGAAAGGCGTTTCAAAGATGGCCACTGAGTGAAATGACTTGCTTTAAAGGACCTTTGTTGACCGAATTTGGGCATGGCGAGCGATACAACAAAGCTAAGAATTCTACAACCTTATGTTAATGAAAAGTATCTTTGTTGAGCTATTGTAGTTTGTTGAGCTGCTAGTGTAAATGTGGCATTAGTGGCTGATAACACCGAACACATTTTTTTGTGATGAAAGGCGCCTTTTATGATTTACTAACGCCCGCAAGCTTTTTGCACACCGCCGTTGCGCGCTGTGCGCTCGCAGTTAAAAAAAAGCCAACTCTGATTTTGTTATCCAATCAAATGAAAGCGGAGGCGGAGTTTTCGTTGAGATGACGTGTTTTTGTTGTCAAGACGACTACAGAGATTTTGAAGATAGAGAAGAGGCTAGTGGTTACTGTTTTGAGTTATTCAGAGCTATATGACTTCACAAATCTTGAATATCACAATATCATTAAATATTCAAATTATACCAATATCAACAGCAACATTCACGCACAATAGGCAGCTGAATCAGTCGTTGCCTAGCAACATAAAAAGCGCATCCTCACTTTTTTTTTTCTTATCAACAAAAAAGTACTACCATGATAACACATTTTGAGTAATCTAGCTCATCTATGAACATGATTTCTGCAGTCCTTTAGGACGTAATCAAGTTGACAGCTACCGTTATTTCCACTTAGTTACTGCATGTAACAAACTTTGTTTGTTGTGAATACTCGCCCTCTGGTTGTGAAAATGACATGCTGTGCCTTTAAGAAAAACCTGCTTTTCCTTTTGATTATTTAAAATTGTTCTTAAGTTCATTCAGATCAACTGAGGTTTTTAGATGAAGGCTAATAAGTCTAAATGAGGAATCTATCCAATTATAAACTGACCATTTGGGTCAGCTACTAAATCCCTACCCAAGGAATATACAAGCTCTTCAACTTGTTTGCTTTTTTTTTGGTCCAGTCTTCAGCCTCTCTACTCTCAGAACAAGTCATACTGTGCTTGGTATTAATAAAATGGCATTTTCAATTTTCTAAACAACACTGCAAAGGGACGCAAAGATGATTACAAAGGATTTCTCCATATACAAAGAAAGAGCCAGGCTAAAAAAAAAAAGGGAATGGAGAGAAAAGCCTTGGAAATGCTTTGCTTTAATGTGTTTGTGTGTGTTCGGGGATGATCACACAAAACAAACAAACAGTACAAATTCCCCTGGGGCCAGATGTTTAAGCAATTTAGAGACAGCCGGTCAGTGAATAAATGAATGTGGACAAAGAAATCGGAACCAGATTACATGTTCTTGATCCCTACAGTGAAACGAGAGAGAGAGAAAGAAATGAAAAAGAGGCATTTGAGGCTGTGGGGAAGCATCTAGAGATCATTTTTCCTCAAATAAGCGTCTGCATCCAGTGCCTTTCATCCCTCTCAGCTGAGAGCCTTGTTTTCAAAGCGGCTCTGCCATCTTTTGCTCTCTCTCTCTCCCCCTTTCACGCTGCACTTTTCTTATGTTTTTGTTTTCTTGGTCATTTTCTTCCTTGTTACAAATGAACGGCCCAGAATATCTGGACTTGCGCTGGGGGTAAAATAAGGAGAAAATGTAAGGTTTTCTGGTATACACCCCTCAAAAACAACATTCAGTGCGGGTTACTATCAGCTTACAATCAAGAATCAGACAACATTCTGTAAAAACAACATTTTTGTTTTTTGTTTTTGGCCATTTTCTTTCTTGCAACAAATAAACAACCCAAAATATCTGAACTTGCCCTTGGTGTAAAATAAGAAGAACATGTAAGGTTTTCTGGCATACACCCCCTCAAAAACATCATACAGTGTGAGCTACAATCAGCTGACAATCAAGATCAGACAACATTTGGTAAAAACAACATTTTTGTTTTTGATTTCTTGGTCATTTTCTTCTTAAATGAACGACCCAGAATATCTGGACTGTGCTATGTGTTGAAAAAAGAAGAAAATGTAAGATTTTCTGCTGTACAACCCCTCAAAAACAACATTCAGTGCAAGGTACTATTGCCTGACAATAATCAGACAACATTTGATAAAAACAAAATTTTTGCATTTGATTTTTGGTCAATTTTTCCTAAATGAATGACCCCGAATATTTGGACTGTGCTATGTGTTTAAAGAAAAAGAAAATGTCAGATTTTTCTGCTGTACAACCCCTCAGAAACAACATGCAGTGCAAGGTACTATTGCCTGACAATAAAAAGATAACATTTGGTAAAAACAACATTTTTGTTTTTGATTTCTTGGTCATTTTCTTCCTAAAAGAGTGACCCAGAATATCTGGGTGGTGCTAGTGGTTAAAAGAAAAAGAAAATGTCGGGTTTTTAGTTGTACAACCCCTCAAAAACAACATACACTGCAAGTTACTATTGGCTGACAATCAAGATCAGACAACATTTGGTAAAAACAACATTTTTGCTTTAGATTTTTTGGTCCTTTTCTTTCTAAATGAATGACCCAGAATATTTGGACTGTGCTATGTGTTAAAATAAAAAGAAAATGTCAGATTTTTCTGCTGTACAACCCCTCAAAAACATTCAGTGCAAGGTACTATTGCCTGACAATAATCAGATAACATTTGGTAAAAACAACAATTTTCTTTTTATTTTTATTTTATCATTTTCTTTCTAAATGAATGACCCAGAATATCTGGACTGTGCTAGGGGTTAAAATAAAAAGAAAATGTAGTATTTTTTGTTGTTGTTGTACAACCCTTAAAAAACAACACTCACTGCGAGTTACTATTGGCTGACAATCAAGATCAAACAACATGTGGTAAAAACAAAATTTTTGTTTTTTAATTTCATGGTCATTTTCTTCCTAAATGAACGAGCCAGGATATCTGGACTGTCCTGGGGGTTAAATTAAGAAGAAAACGTACGATTTTCTGCTGTACAACCCCTGAAAAACAACATTCAGTGCGAGTTACTATTGGCTGACAATAAAGAATCAGGCAACATTCGGTAAAAACATCATTTTTGTTTTTGACGTCTTGGTCATTTTCTTTCTAAATGAACGACCCAGGAAATATAAACCATGCAAGGGAAGAAAATAAAAAGAAAAATGTCATTTGCCTTTTTTTTTTTTTTTTTAGGTCCATGATTATATACACATTTCAGAATAAATAAAAGTATTTGGGGACAAGAAATTATAATACTTATTTTTTATTTATATTTATTATTAAATTATTAATATTCATTTCATATTCAGATTTATTTTATAGGTTTAACAAAGATTAATTGTATTTAGTTATTTAAACGATGAAGGCTATGTCGTGTTGTTTTACATTTGATTGTTCGATTTCTGTTTGTTTCATATATTTTATGCAGATGTGTTCCCTAACAAAATCCCAGAAATCAATATAAATAAGTGAATTCCTTAGCTTCAAGTCATCTGGTGAAATTGTCTTACTAAATATCGCAATGTCGTTTTTTTTCCCCCAATATCATACAGCCCTACAGTATTCCAGAAGATACTTTTTCCTGTTCATCTTGCTTATCATCTTTTCTTTCCATGTGGTTGTCATCAAGGTCATCTTGAAGAATAAACTGCAGCTAAAGTACGTATCGTTACATCTGTATTCAACAGATGAGTCTTCTCAGCTCATTCATTATTTGTTTGCATGCAGACGAGTTCTAATAGGTGTATATCTTATAAGTATTGTAATTATTCTGTGCAGAGCAAATTGAGGTCTGTGAACTTCTTCACCATTCTAACTTGTGCCAGATTTACATTTTGTAGCCACTTCTGAACAGTGCATTTCAGAGAATCTGCTGAATGTGAAGGAAAGGAAGTAAATCTACTGTAAATAGAAGTATAGTTACTCTCAGAACATTTCATTACCTTCTTACCCAGATTTTTTATAATATTTAAATGTTCTTTAAACTAAGAAACAACTGGTTCTATGAAAATAAAATCTTCACTAAAGGATAAGTGGCCCATAATATGGCTATAATGCAATGGCTATTATGAGCTGACCATTGGTTTTTGTCTTTTTCGGTAACATCTTACAATAAGGTTGTATTATTTAATGCATTTACTAACATTAATAAACAATAAACAATACATGTATTACAGTATTTGTTCATGTTAGTTAACATTAGTAAATGATTTGTTAGTAAATGATCACTGATAGTTTGTTAACTCACAGTGCATTAATGTTTACACCCATGAATGTGGATGTTAAATACACGGTGAAACCCAACAGTGAAACTGCCTAAATTTAGTTTAAAATATAAATATAAGTTAGTTTAACTTATATATTTTTTAAAAGTGGCTTTGACTTAATGAATGCTAGAAGCAATATCAAACCATTTGAGTAGTTATATAGTTGTTTGGACTTAATTTGTTCTATTAACTGAACTCGATATTGATTTGACAACTGAAGTTAAAATGTTTAAGTTACTATTACTCTAAATGTTTGATGATATCAACATAAATAATGTGTGTGCATGACTCAATATATAAAGTTGAAGTCAGAATTATTAGCCCCCCTACGAATTTTTATTTCTTTTTTTAAATATTTCCCAAATGATGTTTAAGAGAGCAAGGAAATATTCACAGTATGTCTGATAATATTTTTTCATCTGGAGAAAGTCTTTTTTTTTTTTTTTTTGGCTAGAAAAAAAAAGCAGTTCTTATTTTTTAAAAGAACATTTTAAGGTCAAAATTATTAGTCCCTTTAATCAATTTTTTCCCACTACAGAAACCATCGTTATACAGTAACTTGCCTAATTACCTTAACCTGCCTAGTTAACCTAATTAACCCAGTTATGCCTTTAAATGTCACTTTCAAATATTATTTACTTTCATCATGGCAAATAATCAGTTATCAGAAATAAATAGTTATCAGAAATGAATTATTAAAACTATTATAAGAAATGTGTTTTAAAAATCTTCTCTCACTAAAATAGAAACTAGGAAATATTTTTTTACAGGAGGCTTAAATACCGGAGGGGGGAGGGGTGGGGGTGGATTGGGGGGGTAATAATTCTGACTTCAACTGTAAATTCAAGTTTACAGTACTCAAACCATTTTGGCTCAAAACAAATGATTTGCCACAGTCAGTTCCCTCAAAACATTTAAGCTACCTTAACTTATTGGGTTTTACAGTGTACATTACCTAAAATAACTAATGGTACCTTATTGTAAAGTGTGACCCTTTGTTCTAGCTTAGTTTTGTAAAAATATGATGAATGAGGATTGTAATCATTCAAACTATCTGTATTATAACTATGAATCAAATAGGGAAAAGTAAACATCAAGTAACCCCTTTTTTTAGTTTTCACTTCATTCACTAGATGGTAACCCTTTCGTGTAGGTTACAGTTAACAGTGTTAAACTGTTAACTAACACTATTTTAATAAGCTTCTAAGTTGTTTATTATCAGTTAGTAAGGCAGAAGTTGTGTTTAGGTTTTGGGTATTATGGATGCAGAAATCATACTTTATAAAAGTAATAGGCAGGTAATAAGCCAGTAGTTAGCGATAATGTGAATTGTGATCTAAACTAAAGTGTTACCCACTAAATATCCACCTACATTTGTCTCTATGAACAATAATCATGATCACTAAAATTAAAACTTTGAATAAAATTTTTTTATGAGTGTCAACAAAACCGACGCTCACCTTAAAATGTACTTGTAATATCGTCTAAAGTTTCCCACAAGAGCTGTATTTACTGCATAATTTCTTCAGTTTGTAACAGACTTGAGTTCATAATAAAAGTGCAAAATAAATAAGAGTATCCACACTTGCAAAACTAAATTAGCAAATAAATAAAGAATAGCAGTGTGTCTGATAAGAACAGCATTAAAAGGATCATAAAGTCAGCTGAAAGGTCTGTTGGAGTCAAAATGACATCTATCGAGGTACTTTATCAACAACGTTGTCTGTCAAGGGCAAATAACATTTTAGGGGATCCAACCCATGCTGGTCATAGCCTGCTCTCACTCATGCCATCAGGCAGGCGTTACAGAAGCCTGAGGAGCAAATCAGTGCAGTTTCGAGATTTTTTTTTTGTTTTTATCCTGTCATTATAAGACTTTTGAGTAATACCATTTCTTAAGCATTGTTGATAGCTAAAAATAAATCAATAAATTTGTTAAACTAGCAAAAATTGTTAATATTACAACAAATGGTGAAATAGGTATTTAAGTATTAAGTTATTCTCTTCAGAGATTTTTTAAAAATAAGTTATATCTTATATAATTAAATTTTTTATATTTTTATGGAATTATAAAAGCTTATTGATCATGTTAGGATTTTAAAGTGTTTGTATAGTGATGT
Organism: Danio rerio; assembly: GCF_052040795.2. Taxonomy (NCBI): domain Eukaryota; kingdom Metazoa; phylum Chordata; class Actinopteri; order Cypriniformes; family Danionidae; genus Danio; species Danio rerio. The sequence continues at coordinate 11,216,175 of NC_141036.1, read as the reverse complement.
TTTTTTATGTTCTTGTTGGGTCTGTTGCAACATAATTTCGTTCTGCATTACAATTCTATTGTGATGATCTGAATGACATAAATAAAGGAAACTGACTGAACTGAAATTAGCAAAAGCTGTCACTGGGACAATACAATTTCCACAAACAGTACCCTTTATCTCTATCTTTTAAGGTACCAATTTGGACCATTTAAAAAAGGCAAAAATGTGTTCCTTTTTAGAAAAAATACCACAAAAATAAATGTGTAATTGTTTTTTATATTCATAATTTAATTCTAATTCCATAGTTCTTCCCATACCAAATCACAAATTAAATTAAATTTAAATTCAAGATTCCTTACACAATACACAATCAAAGCTCGGAGCGATCCAAAATGTTTATAGACCAAAAGGAAAACACAATGTAGTTTCAAAAAGCAGATAACAGGAAATGCTCTACACTTGGGGTGAAAAATTCTCCCTTAAAACCCCCATCAAAGAGAAAATGCCCACTAAACAGCCCATCTGCGACTGATGAGGCAGCAGCACAGGCCAGATAAAGGGATGTCAGCCAGACCTGCTGCTCTGCTTCAATGAGAGAACACACAGATATACCTTTGGATCAGGCCCACGAGGAGAGAGCAGAGTAATTGTTTAAATGGGTTACAGGATGGGGGTGTTCAGACAAAGAAAAGGAAAAAATGAGGGGAAAATATGACAGCCTGAAATTAATGGGAGGGATTTTAGAAAGGGGGAATGAATTAGGGATTTAGAAGAAAAATTAGAGATTAGTGTGCTTTACCTCATTATACAATAAATTGGGCTTAGATAAAATGCATTCAAATGTCATCGTTTTAAAAATTGCAAATGCTTTTTATCATAATATTATAGCTATTTTATTATATTAGTAGGTGACTTTTAAGTAAAAAGTAGTTTGTTTTTTTCAAATTTTCTATGAAGTTATTTTAGTTAAAAAAAAAAACATTTTGTGAAAATAACATTGTTTTTCCCATGTCTGAAACCTTTCTAAAACTGACTTTTGTTGATCAACATGTTTATATTCTTCTAATGAAACGACGCAGAGTAAAAAAATGCATTATCATTTAAAAACAAAACTTTATGCAAGTAAAATTGGTTTATTATTAATGGTTTTTGATTACTAAGTTTACAGGATAATATTTATGTCGTTTTAACACTGCTTTGTAATAAATATACATGTAAGATTCATACATATACTGGTCTTGAGCGATCATACATTCAAAGTCATTTCAATTCCCTTTATTTCAGTGGGGTTAGTGATAATTATCAAACTATATGTTTCTATAATTCTCATGCCATGACTCAATAAAATAAATAATGATTAAGTACTCAGTTTGTCTGGATTCACAGTTGTGTGTTTATGTAAAATGTAGTTTTTATTATATTCTGTAAATCCCATGATGACAGTACTTTCATATTTATAAAATAATGTTGCAAATTGCAAACTTTTTTGTATAAAACTAAAAATGTTTTTAGACAGCTTTTTTTATTCAGTTTAACTTTCATATACTGAACAAAATAGCAAAAAAAAAAAAAAAGATTATTTTGTATTTAAAAGAAATGTTATCGCACTGTTCCAGCAAAAAACAAATCACATTTTATTCAAACTCATACTGTATACAAATAAAAGAAACAGAAAAAAATGAACATTTTCAAGTGATTTTTTTTCCATATTTGTATGTTTCTAGCTTTATGGTTGTATTAAAGTTTAACGTATAACTTTCAAAGAATTACTTTCGGATTGAAATTCTCTTGCAAAAATTACTTGATTTAGGAGTAAATGGTGATCTTATTTGGTGGATTAAAGATTTCCTTTTACATCGTCCTCAAAGAGTAGTTGTTACTGATAATAAATCAGTGCAGACCAACACCCGCATCCGTATTATGCAGAGTTTTTATGCAGCATGTGGTATGAACTTCCATTAAAACAACACTCTTTCAGCAATTCATAGTTGCATCCAGTATCTCGTTTGTCAGAGGCAGTCGGGGGGAATGGGGGGGTTGCTGGGGGGCATGCATTAAATGATTCTGAATGAAAGTGAAAATGCCAAACTGCAGTTAAAGTCTACAAATTAAAAACGAAACACCCGAAATAACATGAAACTCCAGAGGTAATGTGAATAATATGGTGACGCAATGACGTTAATCGAATTATGTGTTACAAGATGTAAAATGGGATCTTGAAAGGAACATTCAAAAAGCAACTCATGTTAACACCTTAATCGTAATATTGTCTTAATTAGATTAAGGCAAATAATTTGATTACTGATGTCCATGTAAACATAGTCAATGAGAGAGCGTGTTGCGAGGGAACAGACGGTCGCCTTTTTCACAGTACATAAATCAGTGCACTGTTCTACTAACTGAATAACTAAGGATATAGGTTTATTTCAGTAGGAATATCCAGTATGTTAGTACTTACTAAAGACGCAAACGGTTTGACGACAACTCTGTTCAATTTAATGAACTGGTTCGAAAGATTCACTTAGAAGATTTGGTTAAAACAAACGATTCATTCCCGAATCCCCCGTTATCACCACAGACAGTCACAATGTTACAGTCACAATGGCAGGCCGGAGAGATTTTTGCAAGGAATGCTTGTTATTTTTAACTCCTCGAAGAAAAGGAGTGGATTGTTGTTAAGTGTAGATTATGTGTAAGAAAACTCTTGACAACTGCAAGAAACACGACATCTAAAAAAAAATGGATGCAAAGCACTACACTCGCACCCCACCTCCAGCTAAACAACAAATGATTGACATCAGTTAATCTTCTACCGGTAAAACAATTAATTAGACAAAAATTTGTTATTGCTTTTATTGTTGAGGAGATACAACCACTGTCTAAGTGACTACGTTTTGTAATAAAATAAGATTTTTTTCTCTTTTGGGAATTGATTTACACATTTGTTAAGGCCATGTGAAGCAATTTATTCAATGTATAAAGCTCAAAGGTTTATTTAAATTTGGGGATGATTTTTATCGGCTTCCTGTTCATTTTGTTGTTAAACATTTTAAAGGTTTAAAATCTGCTTTTGCCTTAATAAATTATTGCATGTAAGTATTAGGCTTTATTGCAGTCTTTATCTCAATAGACAGTGAATTTACTTTTCTGATAAAACAAAACATTCAAAAGTACCAAACATGCTACATACTTTAATTAATTTGTATATACAGCATGTATAGCTCTGGGTTCAGAAAGTTCTCAAAATAAAATATTATCCTACATTTTTTAAAGGTAAATGAAGGTGTAGGTTATATATGGGGTTTGTTAAATGCAGAGCTTCTCAATAAAAATTGTGGAAGCAACACCTGCAAGTTCTGAAAGAGATAAAAATCTCAGCCAAGTATATAGAAAAGTAACACAAAAGTAACTCAAAAGCACAAAACAACCAAGTAACACGATTAGCTACTTTCTTGGGGAGTAACCCAATATTGTAACGAACTACTTTCAAAAGTAACTTTCCCCAACACTGTTCTGGAGATGGCATACAAGAACTTGGTTGAAAGTGGTGCGAGTTTTAACATGATTGCATGGTATGAACTGTTGCCAATAAAGGAAAAGCAAAAACTATGTCAGTAGTAAAAATTGCCAGTGCAATTGTAGTTAAAGCACAAAAAACTAATGAAATTTATTCAAGAATTAAACAGAAAGATTGCCATTATTGAAACATGCCATTATTGTAGACTGTTCCCATCCTAAAATATAACATTTCAATTCTTGCCACCAAAAAAGAAGTTTTAGGCAACCTCAAGAAAAGAATAATGTGCATCAAATAGGTTAAATACGGTGTTTTGAGTATGTATAGGGTTTTAATGGAGTTTAATGTGATGGCATCGAATGTATTTGTGTTGCCTGTTTTTTTTGTGATATGTGTAATGTGAAGGCTGATGTGGTCGGTGAAGCCAAAGATTAATTTCCACTTGTGGACAATAAAAAAATAAAGTAGTAGCATAGTTAAAAATGCAATAACATTAAAAGCCTTTAACTTTTTAAAATTCACTCATTATTGAAAAGACTAAACAAAAATAACACAATTGTAGTTGTTGTTTTAGTTTGTCGTTGGTCATTTTAGTTTTATAAATGCATTATGAATGCTAAATTATCTTTTAAAAAAAGCACTTGTTATGACAGAGAAGATTATGAGCACTGCAATAAGCTTTATCCGAGCACAAAGGGGACAAACAGCCATTTTTGTGAGCTTTTTCATGTTATTTCCCTCAGCCTCGGGCTTGCTTGTATCCTCCCTCTCACTCCTGCATCCTCCCCTGCTCACTGGCTAAGATAAGTAGCCAAACTAAATGAGCTGGACAGCCAGCTCTCTACTGCCCAGCGCAGGTCACAAATAAAACTGCACCCCTATGATGGGCCCGAACACCATCGGTTACCCTGCTGGGGCTTCAAGAGCGGCCCTCAGCCCTCACTCTCCACCTGAGAGGCAAAAAACATGGCGCGTACACCTCAATCTTATGTGTTAGAGCGAAAGTACATCTAGCAGCTGCAGGGAACTGAGGTGAAGATAAAGGTCAAACGTTAACTTTCTCCTTCATGTAGGCGTGAGAGAAGCAAATGGAGAATACATTTGGAAATAAAATGGAAGGGAAAATAGTGTGTTTCATAACCAGCTCTGTGTTTATCTTTTTACCCTTTGCCTTTTCGTTCGGCTCTGTCTTTTTTCCTCCTTCAACTATCATTTTCTGTATCCCTTCTCAACCTCCCCCATCCCCGTTCGACCCCGGGGTCATTTATAAGGGCAAGGTCGTCCGTCTGGGGCTGAATCTGAACTCTGACCCCGTCGGCTCATCGTGCTCTAAACACACGCGCGCATCCATAAACGCCGCGCGTGCTCTTGTGTGTATTATTGTGGTCATCTCGATGCTTTCAACGGACACGCAGGCGGCAACAAAATAGAGATCGGTCACACATTTAAACCAGGAGCAAAAGCCGCAATTGCAAAGGTTAGAGCAGCCTGCAATTTATTAGTTGCTGATATTGAGGTTTCGCTGGGTGCGTTTTACAGCTGCGAATGTGGATAGGCCAATCTGATTTATTGCATCTAAATAAAATACATGTATTTTTAATAACTCTTTTCACAGAAACTCCCATAAATACCATAACGTTATTTTGTCTAATAAATAAATAAGCAATAGCATTTTCTAGGCAATGCAAGTTTATTTAAATAGCACAATTCATACACAGTTGTAATTCAAAGTGCTTTACATAACACGAATAAAAGAGACAAACATAAACCAATAAAAATCAATAATAAGTGATAAAACAGGTTAGACCTGATTTCAAAAGAATGAAAAAGAAAAGACATTAAAATAAGTCATTTTTGAGGAATAATAATGACAAAAATCAAAACTGATCAATGGCATGATATCTTAAATAACAAATAATATAGCAGAATGATATTTCCCTTTCTCCCTCCAAGCAAAAACAAAATGGCCATGTAACATAGAAACTATGTGTTCTCTAATGCTTGAATAGGCCTATATTTGCAGCAATAGCACCAGCATTTTGTGCCTTAATAACAAACATTTTGAATTCAACTGCGGGCAGTTTTGTTCTTTTGTGTGAGGAAAATTAGATTCGGCCATAATGCTCCATCTCTGTCCGTTTTAATTGCACCGGTGGTCGTTTGGCCTCTGACCCGTGGGGTCGTGAGTTACGCTGACAGCTGCTTATGAAAAAAAAAAAAAAAAAGATTGATACCGGACACTCAGCTTCTTCGGGGCATTTTTATAATAATAATAATAATAATAATAATAATAATAATAATAATAATAATAATAATAATAATAATAATAATGTGCATTCTAAAGGAGCAACATATGATTTCTCATCAAATAAAGGATCTTCTGAAAAAGACGACCTATATTGATCAGTCAATGAAGATCAGCGGTTTCCTGAAATAAGGAAGACAAAAATCCTGTCCTAAATGCAGTTGAGCCAGTGAGATTATATTCTAATAAAAGAACATAGCCTGCTAGCCTTAGCAACTAAAACAAAAACAGACTCACAGAAAGACCCGAAGTCTAGACTACAAATTAATTCTTATTTTAGTTTTACATTTGCTCCGTATATTTGTATTTCCAGTTTGTTTTGTCTCATTTACGTCAATCATATTCATTTGTGTAAATAGACACGAAAGCAATCAAGCGATTAGGCTTTAATCGACAGTTCTGAATGTAAGCTGCTATTGATGATGAGCTACATAAAATAATATGATTACTGCGAAAATACTGTCGATGGGCTATTTAATTGAACTTTTAACCAAAATAATTCCATCGTATTTCCTTATAATAGCTAAATGCAAGCATTGATTATAGACTATAACTTGAGTTTACTCTTTTTTTTATTTATTTTTTTGTTGTTGTCATTTTTCATTTTGGTTATGACATGAACATATTAATAATAATATTTAAATCTGCATTATATCAAGAACATGACTAACGTTGTAAGCTAAAGAAGAAGTGCTGATTTTAACAATTTTAACAACCAATCAAAACTGCATTATATGATCAAATGAAAGAGCATATTTTGTAATTCATAAACGTTTTAAGAACAGTCTTCTTTATTTTATATAGAAAATACATTATTTCTATAGTGAATCTTAAAGACACATTCTTTACAGGCTAGATAATAATCTTGAACAGGCGCTGTATGGGGAATTATTTTATTTATTTTATTATGCCTGCATTCAGAATATTTTTTAGATATGTATCATTTTATTTGCGTTTTATATTAGGATATTGAACAAATGTTAGGCGATGAACGTTCTATTATTATGCTGCGCAATTTGCATATAGCCTATCTGCTCGGGTTTAATTTAGCTTCCTTGAATTACTCTGCTTCAGAGAATTTTTTTAAATGTTTGAGTAGCCTACATAACTAGTCTACACTATAACACATAGCGTGACAGATATATAATTTAATCATCATCAATAATTTAAGCAAAATACGAAGATTACACGGGCTATCCCAATAAAACACCGCCTGTTTAAATAATCCTGAATGCAGAGACTAATATAAAACTAATAACGCTATTAAAATAGTTTCTTTATTATTATTAGCACTTAAATGAATCCATCAGCATATAGGAAAAATTAGAAATGCATTTTCGCTTTTCTGATATTCAGATATGTTTTCCGCAAATATTGTGCAATTTAGACGATTAGACCACCGTTTTGCTTTACATAGACTGTTTTAATTTACGGTTTTACAAAAGCTAAATATCTCGTTTGCGATGTGACAAATTAAGCTAAGAACTAATTAACCTATGTATACCGTCGTGAATTCTGAATGTTGTATCTTTCTAGATCAGAATGCAGTGGTAACTTGTTTTGTCAGCAGTATGAAGTTTTAATATTAGTCCTTAAAGCTGCACTAAAACTACATAAATATCCTAAAAATCAGTGTAACCTAATTTTAATTTATCTATTTTAATTTAAACTTTTCCCAATGGCTCTTGGAATTTCAGCACCACGTTAAAAGTGCAGTGTTGCCTCATATTAAGCCAAGTCCTGAAGATTTAAAGACATTGTATCTTTTGGGTATGTAGGCTACACGGCACCAGTGAAGAAGCTGTGGTTGTGTAGCGTTTCTTTAGTTAATATGAGGCCAATAAAAGCTACGTGTGCCTGTGTATTAACCATGAACCGTGAGAGCACCGGTATAAAGAGAGCCTGTTCAAATATTTGATGAACCATCTTCACAATGTAAACCCACAAGATGAGAATGTATCCACCTTTATGTCCAACACTACAAAACCCAAAGCCATATAAAAAAAGAAAAAAGAAAAGTTGACAATGGAAAAATACTAAACCAGTTTCTTTGTTTTTCGAGCTCAAGTTTGTTTACTGAGGCAAGAAAGCGTAATGACATTTACATTTAGTCATTTAGCAGACGCTTTTATCCAAAGCGACTTACAGGACAAGGAAGCAATTTACACAACTAATAGCAACAATGAATAAGTGCTATAGGCAAGTTTCAGGTCTGTAAAGTCTAAGAAGGGAAGTATTAGTAGTATTAGTTTTTTTTTTTTTTTTTTGGGTACAATAATGAGATCTCCATTAGCCAACAGCATTCGCGCGCTCCTTACCACTTATCAAATCGCGTAGTTATAATTTATAAAAACCTCAGGTGTAAAGAAATATCCTCAGTAAAGCATTTCAATATAAACTAATTATAGAGATCTCAAACATGAAGGCTTCTCATCGGTCGCAGACCCCTGACGAAGATGATCTCAGTACAGACAAAGTGAGCAGCCTTGCGAATTCAGTCCCTTTTCTTTTGCACTGGTACTGGTTGCTCTTTTAAAGGCAAAATCTCCACCTTTTAATTGATTTTCTCATAATTAACTCAGTCTCCTCATCGATTTCCCCCTCAGCGGAGATTCAGCCAGTGTGGCGGCAGACACTAACGGCCGTGCGATGCTGTTATTACAACGTCGTTATCAAGGATACGCCGACAAACAAATATCGACCATATTGATTACAAAGCTTCCCAAAGGAGTACACATGTGTAAGTCTAGATATTTGTCCACAAGTCAAAAGACAAAACCGAAAGGAAAGAATGCTAATGCTAGGATTTAAATCACCACAACGACTGAGCTAGTTCCAGACAAATTGTTTAAAGAGTTTTTAAATTTTAAATACAACTTAAACCTAGGCTACTACCTTAGCATTCAGTAACACTAAGACTTACAAACAGTTAGCTATATAAATATATATATATATATATATATATATATATATATATATATATATATATATATATATATATATATATATGTGTGTTCATTCAGAAATGTTTATGAGCTCCTTCGTCATAATAACAGCGAATGGCTTCGTGAGTGCACAGTATGGTCTACATTTGATACCAAAACACCAGTAATAGGCATAGGAGAGAATGAATGACAGAAAGCTGCAGTTTTCTACATCCTCACTGTAAAACACGAGCACATGCATATCTCATAAAATAGTTTTCAAATGTTCCCGCGATGCCCTGCGCCAATTACAGCATGTAGAAGAGCGCGTGCAGTGGCTCGCGGGAGGCACACCCAGATAAACAAACTGAGAGAAGCGAAGAGGGTTGTCCCGTGAATTAATTTCTATCTAATCAATAACAAGAAATCCCCGGTCTGAGCAGTGAGCAAGAAATCATTACAGGCAACAACCCTGTCCGCCTCTCTCCTGTGCAGGACAGGTTCAAATGAGACAGGACAACTTTAAAGCGTTTTTTTGAATATACGACAAACGAACATAAGTAGGGAAAGATAGCCTATATAATAACACAGAGCAGAATGATGGAGGCAGAGTATGGATGAGTTATATGAAACAAAAGCTGTCAGTTTGTTTACACAACATTACCGGCGTTTCCATCGATGAACGCGCAGTCTCCAGTCATACGTATACGCGCGAGCTGCTCGGCCACGGGAAAGAGTCGGACACAGCAACACGGGAGAGAGGAGTGATATTTGGGGGTGTTTTGTTGGGGGGGGGAAATAGAAAAGGAATCGGGTGAGGAGCCTGAATTTGAAATTAGGGGCAAAAGGTGAGGGGGTCGGGCGGAGGGGGTGCTCGCTGCCCCGCTCTGCCTTCAGCCGTTACCATGACAGCATGTTGACCGTTGCTGATGAAAAAAATGAGGTGCGAGAGAATTAGAAAATTAAGTAAAAATGTGTTAGCTTTATTTACTCGAGGTTTCACCCTTTTTTTGTTCGTTTTCTTCAAAATATGTTTTATTTTAGACTTGACTGAGAAAATAAAGCTGCCATCTATAGGTGGAATTGCTCAATTGCACACAAAAGGCGGGGATTTCACAGAAGGCCTCTCTCCTAAATACTGTGTTCTCAGCTGACTATGGTGTAGCTGCCCTACTTCAGTTTAGTTTACACCTTGTGATTTAGTAATAGTTTAATCTGCATAATTTTATTTGTGGGTATAAAGCATTATCTTTGTTACATATATAAACATTTTTCTAAGATGAAAACTTGTTGATTCATAAAATAAAAGTGTCAAGTTTTCTTTGATAGTAAAAAAAGAATCTACAGCAAACACAAAAATTAATACAGTGGCCCATGTCACTAAATCATGGCCTTTGTTTTGCGTGTATGTTTTTTGGAGGTGGGGTTGTTTTCTCTTGTTCTCTCTTCATTCATTTTTTTCCGGCCCTTTATTAATCAGGGGTTGCCACAGCTGAATGAACTGCCAACTTATCCATGTTTAACGCAGTGGATGATCCATATCCAGCCGCAACCCATCACTGGGAAACATACTCACTCATTCACACAGACACACTACAGCCAATTTAGCTTATTCAATTCACCTACAGTGCATGTCTTCAGACTGTGGGGGAAACCGGATCATCTGGATCACACAGGAAGAACATGCAGACTCCACACAGAAATGCCAACTGACCCAGCCGAGGCTCGAACCAGTGACCTTCTTTACCCACTCTGCCATCGTGACGCCCATTCTCACTTCACATTTGAAAAAATCTTAATGCTCTGAGAACTCATCTAAATCTTGGACAGTCTATTTATGAGAAAATGAACAATACTTTTATAAAATATAAAAGGGTGACAACTCCTACTACTCATTAGACACAGACTTAATTTAGCTCTTCAGCACCATGGACAGAGCTCTAAATGTACCACCCATAACACTCCTAAATACTCGTTTTCCTTTATTTTCAGATCTAATAAAACAGCAAAAACAAATCCTACCTCAAATGAAAGCAGCATTTATAAACTCCCAGGGCCACAAGTTACTGCAAACTGTAAATGAGCGGCGACTACCTCCAAGGCCTAAAATACATCTGAGACCCTGCTTCTGTCCAATGGACCCTCACCTTCACACATTTTACAGCTTTCGGAGTCAGTTTTTCTTCAAGAGCAGACCTGGGAATTTATATATTTGGTCCAGTGATTAGCTCCTAAGAACAGAAAACAGCAAAATTTCAGTGATTCCAGTTCATTTTCCTGGGAATCAAAAAAAAATTTGAGCTGTTATTGAAAAAAAAATCCCAGCAAATCTTTTTTTTTTTTAATGTAAAACATGCATATTACAATATACTGCATAACTATGTACCATACGACTGCTTGGGTCAAACAAATGTATAGAAAAAAATATTGTTTTATAGATAGAACTATTATAACAATCATTTACATAGTAAAACAAGCTTGCCAGGCACATTCAGCACTGCAAAAAAAATGCTTTTCTTTCTTAGATTTTTTTGTCTTGTTTTTAGTCCAAATATCTAAATTGCAAAAAATGCTTTTCTTGCTTAGATTTGTCTTGTTTCTAGTCTAAATATCTGAAATTTCTTATATCAAGAAGCATTTTCTAGACAAGCAAACATATAGTCTTGTTTTGAGAAATAATACGCCAATATTAAGTGAGTTTTTCCTCAAATCAAGCAAAATAATCTGCCAATGGGGTAAGCAAAATAATCTTGTTTTTTTCTTTTGACGCAAGATTATTTTGCTTACCCCATTGGCAGATTATTTTGCTTGTTTTAAGGAAAAACTCACTTAATATTGGCATATTATTTCTCAAAACAAGACAATATGTTTTGCTTGTAAAGAAAAATCTTCTTGATTTAGGATTTTTTTTTTTAAATATTTGGACTAGAAACAAGACAACAAATATAAGAAAAGCATTTTTTTGCAGTGTAAAAGTTCTTAAATCAAATAGCATTTTCTAGACAAGCAAAACATATTGTCTTAAGAAATAATATGCCAAAATGAAGTGTGTTTGTCCTTAAATCAAGCTAAATAATCTGCCAATGGGGTAAGCAAAATAATCTTATCACAAATTGAAAAACAAGACAATTTTGCTTACCCCATTGGCAGATTATTTTGCTTGATTTGAGGAAAAACTCACTTCATTTTGGCATATTATTTCTTAAAACAAGACAACATGTTTTGCTTGTCTAGAAAATGCTTCTTGATTTAAGAACTTTTAGATATTTGGATTAGAAACAAGACAAAAATCTAAGTAAGAAAAGCACTTTTTGCAGTGAGAGCAGTAATCTGATCTAAAATTGTGCACAATTATGTTAAGTAACAAACAAACTAAAACATGAGCAATACTTACAGTAAAGAAGAAACAGGGATTTGGCTCCAGTATTTCCAGAACAAACGCAAAAACTGAAATATAACATATTTTGGCACACAATATCAAACAGACACAACCATTTACTGACAATACTTTATTAATAACCATATTTAAGTAAATGTACATATTCCAAAACAATATCTAGTAAAGTCATATTAAACAAAAACACGAAACACAAAACAGTTTTTAATTTTACACTCCAAAATTGACTTAATAATCAGTCATATGACAGGACTGATTCCAACTGAATAACCACCAACCACATACTCAGCTTTTATCTTCTTTACATTTTTGTCATAAAGGTACAAATATAACAAAAAGGCCAACATATTCTTCCTTTTTCCATCTCACACCAGTCAGATCAAAGGTTGTCTTTCAAATCTGGCTGGTGTCAAATCAGAGGTCATCTAATTTTAATTAACAATAGTTAATTTTTCTTTCTTTCATTTTTTCTCTCAGCAGTTCACGAAGGCCTTTCAAAGCCCTGGTAATTCATGACTCAATGACCACGTTTCTGAGACAAATAACATCGCTATTGAGTTTTGGGACGAATTTAGTCTCACAGTGGTGACATTGTGGAGTCCCTGTAATAAATCAGAATCACTACAGCATCTTGTGGCATCTCCTGATCCTTAACACAGCTTCAGATTTTGTTAGACCTGGTCCAGTCAAGTACTGCATACAGAATATTACAAGCCTTCTAGCAGACGAGTGCATTTGGTCATCTGAAGTATTATTACCAGCCCAAACTCTTAAGAATTAACTTAGCATTGACCCTTTTCAAAACAGGAGATCTAATAAAAATAAAAATCACTGTATAATTATTCCAATCTTACTGTTTACTGTCACTTTTTAAGGTGGTTATTTTGCAAACTCTTCTCTGTATTCCTATTATACATTTATTGCATCAACTTTTCTTTCTTTTTTTTTTTTACTTTCCAGTCAAATTCAAGGGTTTATTGTACAGTTTGCACCATGTTTTGAAATTAATTCACATTCCACCTGTGGCAGAGTAAGTAGTATTCAGAGACGTAGATCTTTCCTCTGAATGGTCAAGAATTTCCTATCAGTGTCTTTCAGAAATGGTCAATGTCCAACAAAATGGCTGGCCGGTTTAATCGCGACTCCTCCAGCAGGATCTCCATCCCACTGGGTCACCAGCACTCAATGAACAATGAAATAAAAAGGCAAAACATCTTCATCCATCACAGCCGAAGGTCCTGGGTGAAACCGAAATCTTTCAGGGCCTGTGACGGAAACATAAGATACATCACTTAATGCACATGGGAAACAACACAGTCAATAGGACAGAAAAATAACTCAAACAATGAAAATACTTACACATGAAATGAAGTATAAACAAAGCATACATTAAAATCAGACCAAGTCTTTTGACCACCTCAGATTGATTAAGAGCTTTTGTGTTCTAAATAAAAATATTTATCAAAAATATATATTTTTCAAAACACATACAGCTTTACTTGATGTTTTTTTTTACAGGTTCTAGGAAATTATAAATGAGTAGAAGAAAAAAATATTTTAATGAGTAACATAACAAATGTATACTAAAGATATTTATTTAATATACATAATATTTCCCAAATTATGTTCAACAGAGCGAGGAACTTTTCATAGTATGTATGATAATATTATTCTCTTCTGGAGAAAGTCTTATTTGTTTTATTTCGGCTAGAATAAAAGCAGTTTTAAATTTCTTAAAATATATATATATTTAAAGGTCAGAATTATTAGCCCCTTATATATTATAAGCTACATATTTTTTCAAGTCTACAAACATTATTCAATAACTTGCCTAATTATCCTACCCTGCCTTTAAATGTCACTTTAAGCTGTATAGAAGTGTCTTGAAAAATATCTAGTCAAATATTATTTACTGTCATCATGTCAAAGATAAAATAAATCAGTCATTATAAATGAGTTATTAAAACTTATGTTTAGAAATGTGAGGAAAATATCTCTCCGTTAAACAGAAATTGTGAAAAAAAAAAAGTGGGGGGCCTAATAATTCTGACTTCAATTGTGTGTGTGTGTGTGTGTGTGTGTGTGTGTGTGTGTGTGTGTGTATGTATGTATGTATGCATGTATGTATGTATGTATGTATGTATGTATATATATATATATATATATATATATATATATATATATATATATATATATATATATATATATATATATATATATATATATATATATATAGATATAGATATAGATAGATTATACACTATAATATATAGAAGATATTTAATATATATATATAAGATACAAAGCTGAAATATAATAAAATATTAACGTGTTAAAAATTTGTTTTATTAATTTTTAAATGAAAATAAACAAATATTACGCTGGCAGATGACAAAAAAATTAATTAAAAACTAGTATTTAATACATGTTTAATCTTTTGTTGGTGATATATTGTGTTTTGTTGTGCATCATTGCCATCTAAAAATCACCAAAACTTAAAAAAAAGGAAATAAATAAGACAAATCAAAAATCCTAATCCTGTAACTAAAATCACCAAAGAAATGTGAAAAATATTTTAAAAGATTTTTAATTCAAAATATTATTAAATACTATAATCGCATTATAACCTAAACTACCAACTCACAGCGTAAAATTAGATCAGACAAAATTGTTTTCTATTGCCCCCTGGTGGACAGCTACATGTAACTATAGAGGCAAGATTGGTTGCACGCATGCGAGTATCACTCATAGGCAGCTAACCATGTTTTGAAAATAATTAGACTACTAGAGAAAAAAAGTTATTATAGAGGATATACAGTTGAAGTCAGATTTATTTATTTACTATTTAAATATTTCCCAAATCATGTTTAATAGAGCAAAGAAATCTTCACAGTGTGTCTGATATTTTTTCAGTAGTCCACAGAATAAACCATTGTCATACAATAACTTGTCTAATTACTCTAAGCTGACTAGTTAACCTAATTAACCTAGTTAAGCATTTAAATCTCACTTTAAGCTGTATAGAAGTGTCTTGAAATATATCTAGTCAAATATTATTTACTGTCATCATGTCAAAGATAAAATAAATCTGTTATCAGAGATGAGTTATTAAAACTATTATTTTTAGAAATGAATAAAAAAATAAATCTTCTCTCCGTTAAACAGAAATTGGGGAATAAAATAAACAGGGGGGCTAATAATTCTGCCTTCAACTCTATATACACACACACACTCAAATGCATTTAAAGCACTTACACACTGACCCTCACCTCTGTGCTTCCCAGTTTGTCCAGTTTTGTGTCTGGCTGTTGATCAGCAGTTTCCTGCCCTCCTCATAGTCATCCTGATCCACACTAACCAGCAGCCGGACACCCTCCTGCCCTGCTGCCCTTTTCAAGGAGTCCGTAATGAAGACCCCCTTCAGCGCCTCGAGTAGCGCCCCGCTCAGGTAATCCGCCCAGAAGGCGTCCAGGTTGGTGAGCTCAGAGAACTTGATGTCACACACAATAGAGCCCAGATCGCGAGTGCGGAGCAGCAAACTGGCCCGGCTGAACAGCTCAAACTGCCTCTCCAGCGGCTGCGGCTTGTCTGAGGAAACCCCTCCACGAAGAGCCGACTCATGCTCCGAATACTCCGCTCGCACCCGCAGTCGGATATCTGAGAGCCAAGAGCATGAAGGACACAGAGAGAAAGAGGAGGTGGGATGATGGGTGGCATGCAGAGAAAATCGAGAAGATGTGGAGATTTTCAGGAGGGATAGAGAGAAACAAGAGATAGTGGTGGAGAAAAAGGGGAGAATAGTGACGCAGATCAGTGGGGGAGTCAAGAGGAGGGCAAAAAAGTACAGTGATAATGAGACTTATTGGTTTAAACCGAACATTTTGGTATAAAAAATAACTAAAGGATAGCAATGATTCACAGATTTGCTCCTAATATTAATTTTGTGTATTAACCCAGTATGCGCTCTTTTTGGTACGGCATCAGCTCTGAGATCTACTGGATATCTGAGGCCTCAATAATCTTTAACAGTGAGTCGATTGAGCGGGATTCTTCACTGGTAGTCAGTGAGGTTCTGAGTGAAACTTGCAGGCTAGTTCAGGTTTAGGAGTGAACTGATCTTCCGAATTGTTTGCAGGCACATGGGAACACATTGGTAAAGTTCAACATGTCTACTGATCGTAGCACTTGTAAATCACAGGTCACAAGGGTGTTGGGGAGATTTGGCCTTTCGGTAGGTTCAGGTGGACTGAAAGAACCTCAAGCTAAATTCCGGAGATGGCTCACATTGGAAGGTTCTACTTTCATATGTGCATCCCAATTCCATAGAGGTCTTATTAATAGACGCATATATGCTGGTTGGCTTTACCAAACAGTGCAGGTAGAACTGATGTCATGCAACAGCACAGGGAACAGAGACGGCAAAATACGATTGGAGTATACATACTGAACCAGAGCTTCGCAGTGATGTCATTTCCTTTCATGTCATTAGCTCAGAGGTCAGAGGAGGAAGTGGACCCATCAATCTTCCGAACATTGCTGCAACACAAATCCAACCTTTCTACAACCAAAGCTCCACCACAAACTCCACCGTTTTTGAAAGTTGGGAAGTTGACATGGTAGGTTATTATGAAAATAAAAACCAATCGGTCAGGTAGGTGACTAACTAAGACTCAGCTCTTTTATAAGGGGAAATAATATTACATTGCTTAAATGACTGAATAGTCTATGGACGGACAAGCTCGGCCCTGGAGGGCTGCTGTACTCTAGAGTTTGGCCACAACACTAACCAAAC
The DNA here is from genome assembly GCF_052040795.2 of Danio rerio. Taxonomy (NCBI): domain Eukaryota; kingdom Metazoa; phylum Chordata; class Actinopteri; order Cypriniformes; family Danionidae; genus Danio; species Danio rerio. The sequence continues at coordinate 11,199,258 of NC_141036.1, read as the reverse complement.
ACAGCTTAGGCTGTCAAAATCAGAATCGTCAAGAAAGCTACAAGCAAGTATGATTGATTATTGGAGCTAAACTCTGCAGGACACCAGCCCTCCATGGCTGAGCTTGCCCATCTTTAGAACAGACTGTATTTATGAAGTATTTGTGAACAGTAGCGCTTTAGGGTAACACTTTATTTTAAGGTGCCCCTGTTACACACCTTCCTTGTACTTTAGAATTAATTTTGCATAATTATTTGCAATGAATCCTAAACCTAACCTGCATTCTAACACTAAAACTTTTACAAAAAAAGTACATGCAGATAATTAAATGTTACTTGGTAGTAAAATGAGTAGTTACTGTAACAAGGACACTTTAAAATAAAGTTTAACCAAAAAAAAAACAAAAAAAAAAAACAACTTTGTCCCAGAGTTATTAGTAAATTGACTGGAACTAAATACCTGACCATAAATATTCCCTTTGTTCTAGAATCAATAATGCATGTCTACAGTTCATAGAAGAAATTAGCAAGTGAATATTGTCAATAATTACAAATACACCACCAAAGACTATGAAGTAAGTTTTTTGATTTGTTTGTATCAATAATGAATACATGCATCAACAAGATAATATAAATAAAATGTAAACATTTGTTCACTAAATTAGATTACTGAACTTATCTCCAATGTATTGTGACATTGAATAAGTAACAATGCCCCTATTGAAAAATTCAACACTGGCGCAATAATAAATAACAATTTATTTTAAGCTGGAATAACCGATCAAATAAATGCAGTTTTGATGAAATAAAAAACTCAGTTTTTTAATCTAGTGCATGTAAAATGTAATGTGAGTCCATAAAGTTATACTAATGCTTTACCTATGTAATGATTTTTTTTACTAAAGTCTTACTAAACTGCACTGTAAAAATGCCTACAAATTTTAGTTGAATAAAATGATGTAAACTTGTATCAGTCAAACTGACTAAAAAGTTTCATTTAGTAAAACTTAAAACAATAAGTTGAAACTCAATTGACTTATAAAAAATAGTTAAAACAACATAAAAGCTTTTGTTGTGATGGCTTTCAGTCATAATATATTTTACAGTGTGGACTCAATTTGGTGCATCTCAATCAGGTCCTTTGTTCAGTAGTCAGGGTACTAATCAATCTTTGACTCAATCATATTAAGGGCTGTCTCAATCACAAAATTCTTCCAGTGCACCGAAACATTTGCCCCCTTAAAAAGTCCTACAATGCATCATGAAAATCAGGAACCATAACAGAAGTTCTAAAGCAGGAAACATGAATCAACTCGTCGTCTTTTTGTTTTTAAAGAAACTGCTTTTCATTTATATTCAAACATAAACAAATGAGATACAGAACAATCCAGTAAACATTTATACCTTATTAATGATTGCTGGCATATGAACAAATGATTTAAAATCTACTTGAAACATTTTTAAATTACTAGTAAAAAATACCAGTCTCAGTTGTTCATAAATTCTGGTTGTTCATATTTTTGATGTTGTTGTAAAGTCGACTTTCTCATGTCACCATCAGTACCCCCAATGTGAAGTGAACCAACACTGACCTTTTCCATTGCATTCACAACAGATTGAGAAGCACACTGTGACTGTATTTTAGATCCACAATAAACAAAGGTGTAGTTCACCCCTTAAAGTAAAAATGTGCTATTATTTAAATCACCTTATGGTGATTTATCTATCATGATGATAAATATGATGCAAGCCAATGACTACCGAAAAATATTGCCTAGATGTTTTTTTTGTTTGTTTGTTTAATTTTACATTTCAAGATGACAGTTGCCATTGAATTTATGAATCTTTAAAAACCATAGTTTTAACAAAAGAATCCTCGTTAATGTACCATAGAAAAGACCCTTTCATTTTGACTGTCGAAATGGTAAATTAAATAGACGATTCATTATTGGTGGGAAGCTAGCCCATGATGTGATGTCTAACACGTTTAAGGCTAATACTGACACGACTAGCATGTTTAAATAAATGACTTGTAAATTTTTAAAGATTTGTGGCCAAAACCTTATAAGAACATATTTTTGTATGGTTTTGAAAAGTTTCAAAGATCTTGGTGTGATCATCTCCTGAACGTGTTCCCCAAAATAATCATCTGAAATGTAGGTGGTTGAAAGCAGACTCCAAACACAAAGCTTCATCATTGTTCTTTTAAACAGCACACATTTACAGAACACTTTAGGTTTCATTGCACAGACATTGTCAGAGCTCCTCACGTACACTAATACAGGGCATTGGTTTCACTGATCGTAGCTTCAGAACACAGAAAGTATCCAATATTAAAAATACAGTGGCTTTTTTTTTTGTCCGAATGTGTAATGCTCTCTTTGTTAGCATGTTTTTTTTTTTTGATCATTTGTTGCATCCCAGAGAACTTTCAAAAAGTAGCATGTATTCACAAATATTTCAGAATTTTGTAAATATGCTGCAAATACATGTTTCCTCAAAATAAACAAACAATAAATCAGTATTTTTATGAAACTCAAACAAATACGTTCTGCATCATTTTATGGGGTGTTGCTCCATGCGAAGAGCTTCCATTTTTATTTCGATCCCTCTTTTCTGCTGAACAAACCAAGATGGAGGGAGAGAAACGCGGGCAAAAAGCTGACCGACTGCACACATGGGTCAGAGTCGAGCTTTTCTTTTGACTTTTTTTTTTTCTTTCATTCTCTCCCTCTCTTAGTATGTGAGGATGGCCAACTTGTTTTTGTTCCTGACACTTGTGTCAGTCTGTTTTTCAACTGTGGACATAGAGAAAGGAGAGGAAGAGAGAGAGAGAGAAACAAGCAGTTTTGGATGAACGTTGTTGCAACAATTTCGCCATGTCTTTTTTTTTTTGGTCAAGCAGGCAAAGTTCATATGCAGATTTTCTTTTTTTATATGTGTGTGTGTGTGTGTGTGTGTGTGTGTGTGTGTGTGTGTGTGTGTGTGTGTGTGTGTGTGTGTGTGTGTGTGTGTGTGTGTGAAAGCAAAGCAATTCTAATTCAGTTATAGTTCAAATCTCCAGAATGACTACTATTTTGATAAAACTACATCAATTCTACAAAAAAGAAAGAAAACACTGGCAGAATTCAATGCAATACATTTAAGGGGCTATATGTAAAATTCCGAAACGCATGTTTTTAGTGAAGCAAACTGTGAAAACTTATAGACCACTAAGCCCACACAGAATCGGTGCCTGCAGATTTTCGATCTTTAGATCATTCACTGTAAAAAAAAAAAAAAAATGCAGGGTTCCACACAAGTCAATCAGGTTGTTCAAACAAAAAAAAAGTAACACTTTTAACAAATGTATGTAGATTAAACATAAAAAATTAAGTTGTCCAAACATAATCTCAAGAATCGTTTCAGCTCATTTTAAACAAGTAGTTTGAACAAGAATTTTTTTTTTTTTGTAAAGTTCAATCTATTTATTTACTGATGAAACGTGTTTTAAGGGAGCACTCGACCACTATTCAAGGTGCGTGGACAAAATGTGAATATCGTAAGAACGGGGAACTCCAGCAACACTTGCAATAAAAAAAAGCCATTTTAATGTCACGTTTAACACGTTTTTTGTTTTGTGCCCTGAGGAAGCCGCTTTAAAGCCGAAATGCGTTGGCATTTATTTAATTTAATTAAAGTTTATCCTTATGAAATGAGTGAAAATGCTTATTCTTTCAGTTTTGCATTAATTTTAGCAATATTATAATGAATAATCCACTTGTTGAGTGTGACGTCACACGAAGCAGCTTCTGGGTCCAAGCGCTCGATCAAACTGTATGGGGAGACTCAACAAATGGTGATAATAATCGCTTAAAAGTGATGCAATCGCTTTTAATCGCTTAAAAGTGATCGCAAAATATATATACAGTTGAAGTCAGAATTATTAGCCCCCCTTTAAATTTTTTTTTTCCATCACACAGCGATGTGAAAACAGCAGTCTGAAAGTATGATTAGTGATATCTATATGTTTATATAAACTGAAATTCACAAGCATGATGTCAACATTTTAGTAGTCTGGCTATGTGAGACTATAGTTTGATTAGTGTTCTTATTAGTACTTTATCTTGCGTATAATCATTCCTTTCAAGTAGGGCTGCAGGATATTGGAAAAAACTGACATTGCAATATTTTCATTCACTGCGATATATATTGCAATATAAATGCAATTTCACCAGATGATTTGAATAACTTGTAAAGAATGAATCATTTTAGATCGATTGAGATGAATCTGAATAAAATAGAATCAAAAAATGACAAGCAAAGTTAAATACCACAAACAAAAGGTGCAAATAAACAATGATTTATAATTTTCAGGGGAATTAAACAGCATTTAAATAAATCACTATATAATAATAATAATAATAATAATAATAAATCAAATAATTTCTTTAATATCAAGAAAGTTTCTCTTTTTTTAACTAAAGTCAACTTTAAAAATTTTAAATCACTTTAAAATCAATGGGTTGACTAACTTTTTAAAGTAAAGTCAACTAAATGCTTTAAAAGGAACATGTTTATTCACCTTTTTTTAAAAGTAACGTCAACTAATCGCTTTAAAATCAATGGGTTTATTCACTTTTTAAAAGTAAAGTCAACTAAATCACATAAAAATCAATTGGTTTATTCACTTAAAAAAAATAAATAAAGTCAGCTAATCGCTGTTAAATCAATGAGTTTACTTACTTTTCAAAAATAAAGTCAATTAATCTCTTTTAAATCACTGGGCTCTAATTTGACGATCTTGGCGCAATGTCCAGAGGGCAGGCGCAAAAGCATTAGGGGCGTGCCAGAATCCACGTTTGCAATTTCAAGGACGGGAAAATCTGCTTTGCGCCGTGGCGCATGGTCTAACAGGGTTGAGCTTATTCTCTTAATGAGTTATGGGTGTGTTTTGAGCACAAACCAATCAAAATCTCATCTTCAAAGTCTTATCTTGATTTAAAGTCAATGGGTTTACTCAATTTAAGTAAAGTCAACTAATTGCTTCAAAAGAAAAGTTTACTCACCTTTTTTAAAAGTAAACTATTATTATAACACTGCATTGTTTCGAGTAAATAACTGTATAATGTAGAATTCATCTTTAAGCTAAAATGTTATATTTTATTGTGCCCAAATGGCTTAAATTGGCTCTAATTATTTCTTTCACAGGCATTACATGCACGTGCAAATCATACAAATTCACTTTTAGGGTAAAATTTGAAATTACTCCAGTTAATGTTGTTAACTATAATGTCTGGTCAACTATAATCCAGACTACATTGCAGATCCCTGCAATGTGACTATTGCAGACTCGCACATTCCAATATGGATGCTAAAACGATATATTGTGCAGCCCTACTTTCAAGTGCCACTGAAATGAAAAGAGGCCTCCAGGACCAAGTAAACAAACCAATCAAATATTTTCGATTTTCTTAAATCAACTTTTCACATCAATTCACAATTTTCACAAAATCAGTCTACAAGCTCTAATAGGGAAACTTTGAAGTCAGGTAAGATCTTGCTTTCTACTTTTGATTACAAGACGTTCACCCGTTTGCAAATACTAATATTCAATTCAATTCAATTCAGCTTTATTTGTATAGCACTTTTAAAATGTAGATTGTGTCTAAGCAGCTTCACATAAATGGTCATAGTAAATGGAACAGTGTAGTTCAGTTTTTATTGTTTAAGTTCAGTTCAGTTCAGTTTAGATCAGTTCAGTGTGATATAATCATTACTGAGAGTTCAAACACTGAAGAGCAAATACATCGATGCGTAGCTCTACCAATCCTGAACCATGCGAGCCAGTGGCGACAGTACACGATGGCGATAATACATTAAAAATGATACATATAGCCCCTTAAAGCTAGCCATTACATTTAAGTGAAAGTTTAAATGCTGTAAACACATACAAAACACTGGAATGGGTCTAAACAAGAACTGTTGGGTCATTTTCCTCAGAACTGCTCCAGCAAAAGATCACAGAGGCTCTTTATCTTTTCTTTTTCAGGACAAATCATTGCAAAACTGAGCTTTAGGGCTGAGTTTGGTCAACGACTGTAGAATGGCTTGTTTTTGAGCAAAGTCTGAGCTGGACGTTGAGTCATGTCACGCAATGCAATCTTGTTTTATTACAGACAAATTGTCAGGACGAATCCAATGGACTTCCAGAAATTTTTTCGTGAGTCAGTTCTGTGAAACACTGAGGCCAACAACCCCTCCAGAGAGGATTTTGTTCCTATTTTTCCCCAACTCTAGCTTAAAGTTCAGCACATGTAACTGGGGAAGTGGACAGTAACATTTGCAAACTGACATTTGAACACAGAGTATTAGATTGACCCCTCCTCCTATGCGAGTTAGGAAGGGGGTTCTTTACCTTAGGACATGGACCAGGCGTGCGTGACTTAAAGCACACACACATGTCTTGACTGTGCGCGATCGGACAGAGCGGACAGCATACACTTGTTACTGTTGTGAGCTCTGTCTTTTTCACTCTATCCATTCTCCTGCTTTTTCTATTGAATCTTGAGCCAACCTGCCAAGATCAAATGCGGAGTCAACACAGCAAACAGCATGTTCAGCTACTTCAGGAGTAAAACAAAGGTGAAAGGTCAACAAGGTCAATCATGGCACAGCAGGACTGTAATGTTGAAAGTGGACTGAGAGAATCAGATAGCTCAAAGGACAGTGTTCAAATATACATGTAACCATTTGAGATTTATGGGAAGCTCACAGTGCAGTGTTACCTCATGTTCGAGGGACAGGAAGTAAGTTATGGCACAAGGGAGTTTCATCTCACAAACAAAAGGTCAATGCAGAGAGTAGATTAGCTTTGGCTGCATCAAAGCTCAGTTACAGAGGGAAAAGGATCAATGCTTTAAATAAGAAGCCGAGAGACAATAATCAGTGTTTTACTGGATATGAGACTCAGTGCCCCGATATTCAATAATCGTTTTAAAGACATTTCATTCAGACACACCACAGGAGTTAATCACACAGAAAACTGCTTATCCAAAGAATAATGAAAGGAATGGAAATAGGGACAGAGAAGTTGATGGAAAATGTGAGCAAAGAATGTGAGTGTATTTTCCAAAAATCGAACCATGAAGGAAGCAGGGGATTTGAAGCAATTCTAAAGCACACTTGAAACACCTATGCACATACATGATGAACAAAACTAAAATACACTTTTGTCAGGTTAGATGCCATATTAAATTGAGCGTGGTTGAACAGGAGGCTGTGAGGGATGTATTACAGTCTTAACCGTGGCACTCACAAAGTACAAGCTTCTCAGTATAATCGATTGAACTTCTTGCCCTTACAGCCTTATTTTCATTCCTGTCAACAAAATAAATATGCCAACCACTCTGACTAACATGATGTCCTAACCAGACGTGACATTATAAGCAGTCTTTTCCACGTTTATAAGTGTTTTTGTTACACTAGCAGCCAGAAACTTACAGTTGAAAGTAATGCATTATAATATTGAGTTACTCTCACCAAAAAGGTATGCAAGTTACTTAGTTACTCTTTATGGCAAGTAATGTCTTACCTTACTTTCGCATTACTTTTTCTTACCTGAATGAGGCTTGATTCTTTCCTTTTTTCAATTTATGTTTATTTCTATTGCGCTTTCACAATGTAGATTGTGTCAAAGCAGCTTAACATAAAAGTTCTAGTAAACTGAAACTGTGTCAGTCCAGTTTTCAGAGTCAAAGTTCAGTTTAGTTCATTTCATAGTGGTTTATTTTTCACTGCTGAAAGTCCGAACACTAATGAAACTCCCATTCTGCCCAATTATCCCTTCTTCCAGAGTCGTTAATGTCTTTAAAACATCGTTTAATGCTTTGCACAAATCTGTTTACATGTATACTTCAATTCGAGCGGCCAAGCGGTTCACAATTTGATCTCCTTCAGAACTTTCAGGGTTTATTTCTTTGTTTGGTAACTTTATTTTGATGGTCCATTTGAGTATTAGTAGACTGTCTGCTTCATATCCATTGATACTGCTCCCTAAACAGACATTTAACTGACTATAAGAAACTTTGCAAGTACATGTCAACTTACACTAACCCTAACGTCAAACCCCAACCTAACAGTCTACTTATAATCTAATGAATTAGTTTTAATGAATTAGAATCAGTTGGCATGTAGATGCAATGTAACTTAATTCAACAAATGGACCATCAAAATGAAGTGAGACCCTTTGTTTTTTTTATAATAAATGAGAATATTATTACTTACAGGGCGACATGGTGGCACAGTGGGTAGCACGATTGCCTCACAGCAAAAAGGTTTATGTGTGAAGTTTGCATGTTCTCTTTATGTTTGTGTTGGTTTCCTCCGGGTGCTCCGGTTTCCCCCACAGTCCAAAGACATGCGGGACAGATGAATTGAATGAGCTAAATTGGCCGTGGGGGTGTGGTGTATGCGTGAATGTCAGTGTATGGGTGTTTCCCAGTGTTGCGTTGTGACTAATAAAAACATATGCTGTGGCACCCCTTGATGAATAAAGGGACTAAGCCGAAAAGAAAATGAATGAATGAATGAATGAAAAAGTTTGTAATTTCATATTATGCTCTGTTGTTCATTTTAAAGCATCGCAAAATAAATAGTTTACAGTAATACTTTTTTTACATTTTTTTATTTTTACATGGTGAGAGAGAAACTACAATGTTTACCTTTTGTATTTTATTTGCCATTATTTTATCTGTAAACATTAGATTTTGAGAAGTTAGATATCTAAATTTTTTATAAAATATTTCCAGTTAATTTAAAAATAAAGTGAGAAAAAAAAATCACATTCAAATGAGTACATTTAAGTACTCTGAAAAGAATGTACTTTAAAAATAAATGGTTCTTATATAAGGACCTTTTTTAAAGTATAATTTTATATAATTTATTGAATTCACGTCTGGTTAGAACAAGATACAAGGTCTGTTAGGTAAAAATACATTACCTTAACAATACGGCATAGTTTCTGATGAGAAAGGAAGAGGTTTACCAGTATGGACTATTTTGCTGCACCAAATTAGTGCATTACTTCTGACTGATAAGGGCATCTGCTACTGGGATGATAAGTGCTGTACATATATATTAAAAAAAAAAAAAAAAACTATAGATAAAACCATTAAAACATTGGGTTTCCTTGTAGCCTTCAGCAAAAGCTAAATGCTTTAGCAGGAGACATGAATGTGAAAGAAAAAAGCAGTTTATATTGAGTGTTTATGAGACCCTGCAGCACTTTTTAATGAGGAACATTATCAAAGCCATGCAGTCTTTGTACAAGCAGATATTACAGGTCATTAAGCTTCTGTTACAACAGATTAAAAGCATCTGAGTGTAAAGATGATGTTGACAAAGAGCATGTTTAGAGCCTAATCTTTGTAAGAAAAAACATTTTTATAATGACACCTTCCCATAGTGTGGAAACATGAGGAAGCCTGTGTTTTTTAAGACATTAGCATGGTAAAAATCACTGATCTTAAAAGATGAAACCGTCCTCAGATTTTTGCAGTTTGTAATTATATATTTGTTAATGTTTGGACAATCTGAGGGTAAATGCCAGGATCATGCTAGTAATATTGTGAAAAAATACATACATAAACATTTTTAAAAATGAGAATCTATTTTGTGTTTAAAAACATATTTCAAAATTTTAAGCACACCAGAAGATGCACTCCATAACCAAAAATGAAAAAGGCTGAAAAGTAAGCAAGGTCATGCAGATTAAGGGTGCGTTCACGCTTTTAGTATGGTTCTGCTGGTTCTTTGATCCAGACAAAAAAATAAAACTATGCATTTAGTTCTGGTTGGTTGAGTGTTCACATTAGCATTTTTAAAAACATTCCTATAGACACAAAACCTGGTGGCATAAAGTTTAATGAACCTTATTCATTTTAATATAATTATAACTTTATGTAATTGGTAGCATCATAAATGTAAAAGTATTGTAAGCTTGATTAAACATCCTCACTTTTAGTGTGCATATAGTACGCAAATATTTTAATCCCATTTTGATTCACATTTCAGTTGAACAGCACCAGAGTACATTAAGAATCTTTCAGCTTGTTTGGTGCACACCAACGTTTGCATGGCAGGTAGGGATGAAACGATCAAGCGATTTCACTATTAACTGCACTTTACTTCGTCGTGGTTAATTAATCTTAAATGCTTCAACACCTGATTTCTAAAACTGTTGCAACTTAACAAAGCTACACTAACGGTGCACTACTTCACATGTCGTGTCTTTTGTTCGCACAAGTTTGTTATTTCTAGCGAGCATAATGGGAGTGATGTGCATGCTGCAAGACGCATTCATGCTTTCCAGGCGCACCTAGTTGAAAGATTGGTGCAAACGCACCTTGAGTCACATGACAAGAACTGATCAATCAGCTTCATACTTTGTATGGAATATACACATTTGTACTCCAAAGAGAAAAAAAATTACAAAAAAAAAAAAAACGAACAATTTTGTAATGTAGTTGATCTAAAGTGCATTTCAGACAAAGGTTCAGCAGCCTTCGACTGCATTTGTTTTCTTTAATAGGCAAATATTTAGCTAATATGATGCTTAGATTTACATTAGACAAATATTTTTTTTTAATTCTCATTTTTGTTTGTTTGTTTATTCACTGTTTTGTCATTTATTTTCAGTGTAAAATTATTACTCATGTTTAAATGGCAAAAACGTTTCTCATCGCTGCGACACGGAGGTAACAGTCGGAGGTATCACACATCAGACACGCACATTCGCATGCTATTTAAAATGAAAACTATTCAGATGCCTCTCGTTGGCGTGGCAGAACAGTGTCCTGAGTCATAGCTGGGCGCAGCGGACAGCCGCCGAATTGCATCCGGTGTGCGATCCTCTATAGACTATTTAGACTTTTTTATTATTATTTTGTGGTGTATTAACTTGTTACTGAGCAGCAATAAATAATACTTTAAAATATAAGGAGTTTTTAAATGATTTTTTTAAACTAGTAGTGTTTTGAAATACATAAATGCATAATATTCCTGATTATTCCTTTGACTATAACCGTACAACCAAAATCTATAATTGTTGCATCCCTAATGGCAGGGTTCAAATTTATACAAATAACCAGCACTAACAAAGATCATTTTAATCATTAAGTCTGAACAGACCCTAACAAATTATTGCAAAAACTAATAAATTATTGCAAAATTGCAGTGAACTCGAGTATGCGTATTAAATGTCAATGACATTTGGCTCCCACTAGGCTGTTACACAAGAACCTGACAGATTTTTATACTTGAAAGCAAATTGGAGCATGAGCTAAACTGGGCCCATTGGTATGTTGAGATTTGAATGTCCTAGAAAAACAGTTTTGGTAGAAAATATAACTTGCATGTAACCATTTTTCTTAACAAACTGTTCTGGCAAATTTGTGATCTTTTTTTTTGGCATTTTCTTACCTACTGTGCCATTATTGCCACTCAGTGTGCCTCACGTGCTCAGTTCTGAAGAGATTTTTAACAATGCCCTGTTGGCAGGACAGCTCCCATCTAGCAAAAGCATAAAGAGGCTTTGGTGTGAGCAGCCTTTGAGTCCAGTCAGAATGAAACTCAAAGTGATAACAGTGCAGAGTGCAGGGAATTCACAAAGGGATGAATGGAGATGACATGAACGTATTGTGTGACAGTTTGACACTGTCGTTCTGTAAGCATTAGAGGTTCAAGCACTAATGAATGAGTGACTGATTAATCACACTCGAGAAATGAAGCATTGAGGTTCACTCTTCAGCTGTAGAGCAATTTATATATGAAATCAAATAAAAGGAGAGAGAAGTAGCAAGGCAAAACGATTCACATGTTCAAAGGATGCTGTTAAATGAGACTACATGACAGAAGAAAACAGAAAGACAGTGCTCTTACCGCACGTCACTTTGTTGGGTGTTGACTGAGGCTGGATTTCAGGCGGCCCTCTTGATTTCCTGCTCCAGTGGTGACCTCTTCCTCGCTTCCTTCGATTGCTGGAGGCTGATGTCATTGAAGAGCCAGAACCTGACATCGAAAACACTAATTATCAACACTGGCAAAAGCAATTTATAAACACAAGTAGAGGTGGCCAATTTTTAAGAATACTTTTAAATATATGAAAATAATTATATTAAAATATATAATCAAAAAGACTGAGTCATTTGGCTAGCCTTGTTAGCCTTTTAAAGTCAAGTGCTATTTTGTGGCTTCCGCCCTGATTTTGCCTACACAAATTAAAAAGCTTGCCAAATCCACATGCAGAGGTGTAAATGCAAAAGTCTGGTCTCATTATAAAGAAAAGCCTTTTCAATTTTTATAAAACAATTTTGAAGGTGATTAAAATAATTGTATGTGTTGTCCGTGTTATAATAAACCCCTCTAATAAAGAGGCGTTTTTTTTTTTCTTTTGTAAACTCAAATTTGCAAGTGTACCTTTTTCTGGGTTCTGGGGGGTCTGGGTTGCTGTAATTAGTTTTGGTGGGTTCTGCACATGCCAGAAATCATAGGTAAAAAGAAAAATGTCTCTATCATAATCTATGCAAAAGTTATTCTATTCCAACTGATGAGAGAACAGAACCATTTATGGAGGTTTTGGGGCAGTACAGACATTTAAAATGTAAAAAACGCAGAAGTGAATGATGTCAGGGACCATAGTTTAGGAGGTTAAAGCGATGTTGATTTAAAGTCTTTAAAATGTACAATTACTAAATTTATTTTGTTAGCTCATATTGCTATTCTTGAGGTGAACAGTCTATGTATCAAAAAAAATACTTTCTTTAACAAACTATTTTCTTTTCATTACAAAACAGTAATGACATAATAAAAACAAAAACAGTAAATTAAAGTAATGTGACTGACAAAACTGTGAAAACAAAATGGTAATCCAACCAGTACACTCCTCAATTAGATGCAAGCAGCAAACATAATTCATTCAGTTTATTGCTGTGAATCAAACTGCAATTGTCAGTGAAATTATGAAAAATGTAACTAAATGATTTGCGTCACCACCTAAAAATGTTCACAAGTCTTCACGTTATTTTTTGTGAATTAAAATATTTGAACACCACAATGAGTTGTTGCTGGATTGAGGCATATAAATAAACTAAATTATTATTCTTTAATAGTTTCAATTTGTGAACAAAAATGTGTAATATATGCTTTCAATTAAACATTTGAGTCAACTCACCAACAGTAAATGCCTGGTTATTATATTACAATAAATAACATTAAATTCTGGGCCAAAAAAACAAAAATTCTGCATAAATTTGCTCCAAAACCAACATTGTAAATGATTTCTTACAATTAATGTAATAAATAATATAAAATAATTTTGTAAACAAAAAGTAAATATAAATGGCATTTTAAAAGCACTGCCATGACAGCCCAGTGGCGTTATAGCAAACAGGAACAAGTATATTTTTATAGAAATATCCAGCTGCAAGTTATTTCAGTGGACTTTGCTTTACGATTAGTAGATGCGGTTCATGCAAACATATTTTTATTAGTACATGAGCAAATTATCAACAAAGTGATACATTGAGCTGTTTTTTTTTACTCTGCAATGGTAAGCCATGGTAATCAAAGGGATAGTTCACCCAATAATGACAATTCTGTCATCGTTTACTCTCCTCTGACTAGTTTCAAACCAATTTGAGTTTATTCTTGCTCTGTTGAACACAAAATAATATACATTAAAGAATGTTGAAAACATGTAGCTGTTGACATCCAAAGCAGGAAAAACAAATACTTTAGAAGACAATGGTCACATTTTTTCAAACATTCTTCTTTATAAAGTATCCTCTTTTGTTTTTAAGAGAAAAAAACTGGTTTAGATTAAGTAAAGGGTGAATAAATCTTTTTTTTTTTTTTTTTTTGAGTAAATCAACTATACTCTTTAATGGAATTCATAGTGCAGTGCTTTCCGCATCCGGTCTGAAAGCTGCTTCACACTCAATGACTAGGCCTAGAGGTAGAGTGAAAGCAGTGTGGTAAACACCGCACACAGTATTGCTCTTTTTGTGGCTTTTACATTTGTTTGTATTTCTATTTTGACCAAAAAAACTGAAAATGCAATTTTCAGCCAATAATAATCACCGCATGAAAATGTGGTGCATCCCTACTATATTATATGATCAGAAATGCTAAAAAAAAAATGGGACTGGGCTGATAAACGATACCATATCGAAATTGCGCTATAATTTATGTTGATAATGATAATAAGCTATGGAAATGTTTTTTCTCGATATTGACCTAAGAGCCAATCACAGAGCAGACTTATGCAACAACAGGAATCTGTGTTGATACTAGAGATATGCTGTCAACCAGTATTATTTAGCGAGCTCGATTCACTTTCCCGCCAGCTGTTTTTGCTGTTAAACTGTTGTGTATTTTAATGATTACTGTTTTTACCATTTTTAATCAAGTAAAACATTTATTTAAAAATGTTTCTGTAGTTGTTTATTTTTAGACAATGCAATAAGTATATTTTTGTTTGTGTACTGTATATATGCTGTCAGTTACAGATCTTCAGGAATGTTATATTTTATATTGTATATCATAAGTATATCACAGAAAATCGGAATCTCCAAAATAGAGTAATGTGTAAACTGTTTTTGTTAATAAACAATACTTTAAATTTTATTCAATGAAGCGTCTGATCTTTGTGGCTTCAGTCATTGTTGAGATACTTTTTTAAAGCTGGAAGCATTACCAACTTATATCAAAATATATATCGTTATCGTTCAATATGGAAAAAAATTATCGAGATTGCATTTTTGACATATCACACAGACCTATATAGAAATAAACAAAAATTCTAACAAATAAAGCAAAAAAGAAAACAGTAAATGACTGTGCTCAGCCTTTTCTGTCTTCAGTTTCTGCTCACCGGCTCTCCAATGATGATCTTGTGTGTTTTCAAAAGATGGTATATTTGTGTTTGAGCCCACTTCTCTGTCTTGTCTAAAATCCACCTCTGGATAGTCTATCTTCTGTCGTTCTGGAGAAACTAAAAGAAAAGATAGCACATCAGTACCTTATAGAAAAATTACATCATACCATCTCAATATCAATAGCTTCATCACATCAATGTCATCATACATCAAGAATCTAAAAAACAATGACAAAATTCAAATGTAGTTTTAAAGCTGATGCTCACCGGTTCTTCTTTTCTTTTGTGAGACAAAAGGCAGGACATCATGTCGGGTCAGAATCCGCAGCAACTGAAGTAGAGGTCTTAGATTTGCATCGCTCAAGTACCCTCGTCTTTCCAGCTCTAACAGCAGTTCGACGCCACTCTTGGGTCGGTGGCGACTGGCGATAGAACATCCCTCCTTCTGCGGCTGCATTCTTTGCCATGACTTCAGAAGCCGAGGACACGGAGTATTAGCCTGTGGAGATCCATCAGGTCCTGGAGGCAGATCTTCAGTCCACCCCTCTGGATCAAGAGGATGTTTACCAGGATAAGTTTCGTCGAGGAGAAAGGACAGAACTTCCACATCAGTCTCTGTGAGTTGAGAACCCACGATTTCAAAGATCTCATGGAGTGAAAGCGTCTCGTAGTAGCTCAGGCACTCAGTCTCCTCCCAGTACAGGGAATATCTTGAGCATTTCACTGAAGACATGGTCCCTCTAAATGTTCAAATCTGTGTGGTAAAGAAGAAGTATGTTACATTTTAAAGAAGATTACATTTTAAAATGCTCATGGTCAGATTACAGATACTCTTTAGCAGATTACATAATTACAAATAATGCACAAAATCGTCACCTTAGAATTATAAGGTTCTATCTGAATGATTCTGAGATATTGAGCTTCCAATCTTTTGTATTCCTTATAGCAAACAGTATGTGTGTAATATGTTTTTAAATAAAAAGTTTTAAAATGTAAACAACTTATAAAAAAAACATCCCATAATGTACATAAGTTGTCATTTAATAGGAATATGTCCAAAACTCAATTTTGACAAAACTGTCAGATAGAACCATATCATTCTAAGGTGATGAAATGGCTTTTTGGCTATAAATTATAATTTACTGACTTTCCCTTATTCTTCAGCTATTTAAATAGTTAGATACTAGTGTGTATGATAAGGAGTATCTCTAATTATTCCCAATATATTGAAGAGCCATCCAAAAGCAAATCAGTTGTAAATGTAAATGTTTAACTGTTTGGCAGATGTGTTTATCCAAAGCTCCAGTTATTTAAATTTGTATAAATATGTGATGTTCACAGTTTCTGATGTCAATTATGGTCAAGCAAATAAATAAAATTACTTGCGTTTTATTTTACCTAAGAACTAGATTAATTCAGTTTAATATTTGAATACTATAAAATACATTGCATTTCTTTGTGTCTTTATAAAAAACTATATTTACATTTTGTTTTAGTTGTATAAAACTCTAATACAATTGTAATACATGTTTTAAACAGATTATATTATAAATCTGTAAGCTATCCAAATTAAATCTAAAAAAAAAAGTGTTGTTTATGGATTTAATCTGTAATTTAATCCGTAACATACTATAGTTTGTCAATAATCACTCAACACTATTTACATAAACAAATATTACATAAAGATAAGCTTGAAATATCCGTTATAAATAAAATCCGCTAATTGGCTGTTTTTCAAACATGTAAAGTAACGTTATATGTAAGAGCGTTTCGACAGTCTCAACAAAAACAGATGTTAGCCTCCGAGCTAGTTGTCAGCCTCGACTGCGAACTAAAATACAGTCTATGTAAAATTCAAATACAGCTTATTGTCTTTTTATCAGAACAAAACCAACAGTATATAAACATATTTACACGGTCGTAGAAGATTCAGCGAAGTTATTTTGTTTTGAACAGAGCTTTTGTTGTGGTCCGCCCTCA
Organism: Danio rerio; assembly: GCF_052040795.2. Taxonomy (NCBI): domain Eukaryota; kingdom Metazoa; phylum Chordata; class Actinopteri; order Cypriniformes; family Danionidae; genus Danio; species Danio rerio. The sequence continues at coordinate 11,182,386 of NC_141036.1, read as the reverse complement.
GTCCGTCAGCTCAGCAGCTCCAAATGTTGACGTCAGACGTTTCTCTCAGGCACACGCAGCGTCACGTGCACTCCTTATGTAACGTCACGTTTGAGGTGAGGAAGCTGACGCCGAGCAGCTGAAAAAAAAACAACAAAATCTACTAAAATTATATGCACGAATGATTTCGTTATTAGACTTATGTAGATTGTTTGTGTTTGATGCATAAGCGTAGCTAACCCTGCAACTGACTAACGTTAGATTTTCCTTAAGCTGACCTGACATCACACTGCACCAAACACTCGATGTTAAAAGACTTAGATGTTGTTGCATTCCAAATACAGCTCATTAGTGGGTTTGTTTTCAACACTATGATATATTAGTCTAGTGTTCTTGCAAAAATAAAATTAAACTAGCCGCGAGATACTTCAATCTAAATAGTTTCGATCATACAGGTTTCGATATGTTACTGTAAGAATAAAATGTGCGTATTTTCTGTAGTCCATGAAATCTTACCTGACACAAAGGGTTTTTGATGTGTTAACACTCAAGAATCCGACGAAATTCACCCACCAGTCAAATGGAAAACAACAGTCGGGTGCCAGTGAGTTTTGTGGACTGATCTCTGCACAACCGCAGATCGCCAAAGGTCTTCTAGAAAGAAGGTTCCGGGAAGGTCACTTGAATATGCTTTGTAGATCGAGTCTCCAAGCTCGTTAAATGGTATCCGCAGAAATTCGCCATATTGGTGAGGGAAAATTAAATAAATTTGAAGGAAAACTCTTTCGAGACGTTGTTTTTGTTATTGTTATAAAGTGATATAGCCAAAATAGGCCATCCAAAGGTGAAGTGTCTTGTCTCTTCAAAAGGTAACAGCCAATGACTGCAAAGAATTTCAAACTGTCGCCATAACATTACTTGACAACATTTAGCAAATTAATTTATCAGTCGAAGGTTGCTAAGTGGGGAGGGGCAATATTCTGAGACCAAAGGCAAAGTGAGTTGACTGATATGTGCAATATTACTTTTCAATAATATCAATAATAAATAAATAAAAACAAATGCACATTTAGAATAGTGATTCAGAAAAGCTGATTAGCTGGCCCATTTACCTGAACACTGCAATTTAAAAAAATGTGTCAGCTTACAATTATTTTATTATCAGTTGAACACACAAAATGTTAAAAACAGTATTTATTAATGACAGGAATGTGGTTTAATATAATATTAATTATAATTAATATAATTAGGAATGGGGTTTATATTATTAGTTTTCCATGCAATTTAACAAAAACATGGCCAAAAATGCATGGGGGCTGTTCCAGAAAGCAGGTTATGTGACATACACGGGTAAGTTTGAGAGTAAGTAGGTGGATAACCTCAACTTTGGTTCCAATATCGGAGGTAACTTCTGGGTATGTTAAGTAGCCATAGCAACTTACTCTCTGAAGATAACCTGCTCCGGAGCAGGTTATGTTCAGAGAGTAAGTTGCTATGTTTCAGAGTTTGTCTGTTTCAGAGAGTTTACTGAGCATTGCGTGCTCTTTTGATGAGAATATTTATGGATGTGGACACACAGATACAAGTTTTTTCGTTGTGCATAGTTTTTTTCATAACCAAATTCATAATGTTAATGTATTTAACAAACCTTTTTGAAATCAAATGTGACAAACCATGGGTCTGTGCTTACCATAAAAATCATTTAGTGCAGCTCTTTGTATTCGCGTCAGGGCATTTTAGGCAACTGTACAATGTGGCAGCATGACCACCTGTAAAGTATGCCTGGCACTGAACTGTTTTTTACACTTTTGTACAGTTCCTTGGTCATACATTACTGCGTATCATTACACAGTTGATTCAGAGCACGGGAATAGTGTAGTGGACAGTGCGTCGATAAAGAACAACGGAGCGAGTTCGAATCTCACTTACAGATCTTGAGTTTTTTCTCTCCTTCTGCACCCTCACATTTTACTGTATAATATAATAAGTGGCAGCTTTGTCTTTTGTAGGAAAATATATCTTTAATTTAAGATGTAGGACGTCGTTCTTATATAAACATTCAAGCACACACACCTACATTTTTTAATATAATATTCTTTTCAGGGTTTCTAAATGCTATTGTGTGCATTAATTGCAGCCAATTTTAAAGCTCCATCAGTCACTAAAGGACACTGATAATATAAAATTTGTCCAAAGTATAAGTGTGCAGGTACAACTTAATTTTCTATCCTTAATCTTTTGGTGTTTCAACTATTAAACTCATTACTGCTTCCACTTACCAGCTCATCACACACCCCACCTCATCACTATGTTGAGGCTAAATGGCTGATTTTCAGGAAGTAATGATTCAAGTAAATATAGTAAAAAACTATAAAGCAAATGTTGCTTAACACAATGTTTATTTTTATTATATTTGTATTATAAAATAGAATCATTACTGGGCACTACATTGTTACTTGCTGGAGGACAAAAGATACCCTTTTCTGCCTTATACGATGACACGTACCTGCAGCCTGACCCAGAGTAAATCTCAGCGACCCAAGCAGACAAAACAGATGGAAGAGTGCTAAAAATATATAATTAGTCAAAAAACTATGTTTAATCAAATAGTTTGGTCTGTTCATTTCTTCATTTCCTGAAATAAAATGAATGATTTTTTACACTGCTTTATACAAGCACCTTTCAACGTGTAACATATTTTTCATATACATTTCTCATCTTAAGCTGATGCTCATGTGACTTTATCTTTGAAGATGGACCTTATACAGCTACTTTAGAATTTAAATATGTAGATAAAAGATTTTGTGATCCAAGAGTAATATTCAAATATGGAAAAGTGCAGAAAATTCTTACACTGCTTGTTAGTTGAGGCAGAAGGAACTTCGTCTGCATGCAAAATAAAAAGAACCTAAAGCTATCTGACAACAATCACTTACAACAGTGACAGAGTGTGTGGTTTAAGTCAAAAACTCAACCACTGAAAAGCCTTTATTATAGGACACAGCAGTTAGACAGGCCTCTTTCTATTAGCTGCATGTCAGAAACAATATTCTAGAGTGTTAAATAAAGAGCTCCAGTAATTAAATATTACCTTTTATGATAATGTTTCTGTGTTTAATGACTTTGGACAGAGTTCTAGCTCCAGAAAGATTACAATTTCTATAAGCCTTATTAGTCAATACACATATTGTGGCCTTAAGAAATTAATGGCAAGAAAAATAAATGCATGAATGGTTACACAACATACTCAAAAAGGATTTTAAAGAGTAGTTTAATTTATCATTACAATAAAATGGAGGGTGGCATGTGTAATTTAATGAACTAATAAATTTTCTTATTATTTATTTTCTTATCTATTTCTTATTCTATATTTCTTTCCTTCGTTGAAGCAGATGTGTAATCTCTGTGTTTAAAACCTCCAGCTTCGCCTCTGTAAAGTGCGTTGCCCTTTTTTTTCACCGTGACTTTCTATGGTGACTCCTGAATTCGGCGATCTACTGAAAATGCCTTCAGGTGTGTGCCGTGCACGCGCATTAACCCGCGGTTATCTTCAGGAGGTTGATTTAACTAACTCTTGTCACCTGTTTTGGAACCAACATACTCGCGGTAAGCAGGTTTTGGGTAAATCAACCGAGAGTTTAGGTTTTAGCAGATGGTTAGTTAACCCAGCTTTCTGGAATACCCCCCTGATGTCACCCTTTATGCAAACTACACTTAATTTCTGTGGTTTATTTCCGCTACATTTCTTGGTTCATTCGCTCATTTATTTATTTATTCATTAATAGGCTTCTAACAAGCTTGTGAAACCAGGTTTTTCCATTGTTTTTCCCCAAAACATGGCAGTGTGTAATTTATGCTTTAAACAAAAAGCAGAGTTCTGTTCACAGACCTTGACTCCTGAAATACAAACTCCAAAAATCATAAATTATCATACCAGCATACATGGATAACATGGACCCAGACATTCCCATAACATCCTCACATGCTGATTTAGTTTCTGGTTAGTAATTTAGGACAACCAAATAAGGACAATAAAATAAGAATGTCCTCTATATTACAAAAAAAAATGGTAAAGAAAGAGAGAAAGAACAAAAGAAAGAAAGAAAGAAAGAAAGAAAGAAAGAAAGAAAGAAAGACCAAACCAGCAGGGAATAAGGCAATGTTTTGAATATTCACAGCTTTCTCTTGATATCAACAATTTAGTTTTTCTAGTTAAAATGATTATTATTGATAGGGATTTAGATTTCTACTATATTAGCTATTCTGCCCTTACTCTGGTGTCTCTCTTCCTAAAGTTAAACAGACAGATAAACTCTAAAGCAGATAATGCTGCTTTATTCCATGCCACAATTAATATGTTGAAACAGAGTGAAACTACGTGCATACAGTGCTCTATAGATATCTATGTACATAACATTAATATCTAAGTTGAAATATATATACAAACAGATAATAAACTTAATGCTTCCACAGGTGATCACAGGATGAGTGATCCAATTAATCTCAATTCAGTTCATCTTTATTTCTATAGCGTTTTTACAATGTAGATTTGAGTCAAAGCAGCTCAACATAGAAGATTATAGTAAATTGAAACTGTGTCGGTCCATTGATGTGCAGCTAAAGTACCGAACCATGCAAACCAAGGGCGACAGTGGCAAGGAACAAACTTTACCAATTGCCGAAAGTGAAAGAAAAAACCCTTAAGAGAAACCAGGCTCTGTTGGACACGACCTTTTCTCCTCTGGCCAAACTTCTTGCGCAGAACTGCAATCTAAGCGTCTGACGCTGGAGAGCGCTGGACGTCCATCGTGGAGAAGCTGCAGGTGGGAGAGGTCACCAGCTGGTGTGCAGACTGACTCTTCAGGATCATTGAGGAAGACTCATCTGTCACTGGGGTCTTACAGGAATCAGTCTCATGCTATCCACTCCTCCATGACCTCCACAGCAGCTGCTCAGGATACGGCCTGGTCCAGGATTATGGAAATCTCTGGAATAATAGAAACAGACTAACATAATTGATGTTCAAATTGTAATTTATTTTGGGAAGTGTTCCCAGCTTCAGCTGCCCTAAGTAATGCAGACTAACAATCCTTTGGAGGATTTGGATTTCAAAAGCATTTGTGTTTTATGTGTTTGCTAATGCATAGAGATGTGTATTTATTCTAGTTTTAAACTGACAGAGGCATAACAGTAATGATGTTACTCCTCTGAGAAATAAAGTTAATTACCAGTTCTTCACTAGTTTTGACCATAGGCTGCCATTTTTAAATCAATACTTAATTTCTCACTATTTAAATTCCATTTTAAATATCAGTAACAGTTGCTGGTAAAACCTTTTTTTTTCCAATAAATACATGGTCACTAATGATAATCTTTATTCCAGTATAGGCCCACTGAATATCAAGAATTCAGATATCACTGAAATGGTATTTGCTGATATGTGTGAATGTATCTCAGCTTGATGCATTTAGGAATTTCTAATATTGATAACAATAATTAATTTCCTATATCTAAAATAACTTTTTTTTTTGCTATTAGCAATCACACTGTGCCTACACTACCTGACAAAAGTATTGTCGTCGATCCCTGCTGTAAGAGCAACAAATAGTAACTTGACTTCTAGTTGATCATTTGGAAAAGTGGCAGAAGGTAAATTTTTTGATTAATCATGTTGAACTGCATCACACATACTGCTGACCTATTGGAACCCTCATGGACCCAAGATTCTCACAGAAATCAGTCAAGTTTGGTGAAGGAAAAAATATGATTTGTGTTTACATTTATTCAACATCAACAGCCTGAGATATCAAGACATTTGCTGCCCTTTTCATTACATATCACAGGAGAGGGCAAATTCTTCAGCCGGATCACGCTCCTTCTCATACTTCAGCCTCCACATCAAAGTTCCTGCAAGCAAAGGTCAAAGTGCTCCAGTATTGGCCAGCCCAATCACCAGACATAAAAGTTATTGAGCATGTCTGGGGTAAGATGGAGGCGAAGGCATTGAAGATGAATTCAAAGAATCTTGATGAACTCTGGGAGTCCTGCAGGAACACTGTTTTTGCCATTCCAGATGACTTTATTAATAAGTGATTTGAGTCATTGCAGAGATGTGTGGATGCAGCCCTCCAAGCTCATGGGAGTCATACACAATATTAATTATTTTTCCATTGCACCATGACTTTATATTCTATACTGTACATTATTTCTGTTAAGTCTTTTGTTTTAGCAAAGTCAGGCCTTACTATCCTCATTAAATAATAAAAAATCAAGGCATAATCATATTTTATTTTGGTAAAAGAAGCGTACACTAGAGGCCTTTGCCTTTCAGCCACTGATACCAAATCATCAACTAAGTCAAGTTATTTGTTGTTCCTAAAACTTGGATAGGCCACAAGGTTTTTGGCAGTGTGTACTGGAAAAGAACAGAAATCCAATTCCTGAAATTAATAGCATTTAGCTAGAAAAAAAGTATTTATTGACATCACATATTTATAATGCTGCAAATGAATGTCAACTATACAATGTTCATTACTAGGTATGTCTGTTCTTGAATATTAAAATATATTATATATTATCAAGGGCTGATTTAGTGATTTTGGGGCCATAAACAATTCCAGCCAAGGGGCCCAAAAGTTCTAGAATGCATCTTTTGTACTTGAATTTTTAAAAATTATTTTCATATTTTTTTAGTTTTGCTGTTTTTTTCTTATATCATTAAACCTCATTTTCTATATTTTATCTTAATGCAAAATAATAGTTATAACATGTAAAGGACATTGTATCCATTTAAAAAAAATTTAGGTGCATGCCCTGTATGCTGATCCGTGTCACTAGGAGGCAGTCGCAAGTTTGACTCGTGTTAACTTATGTCAACAGAAGAAGATCGTCACCGCTGTTTGCGAACCACATCATATCCGCTGCACATCAACACAGTCAACACATCTACACAAAGTGCTGTGAGTATGATTGTTACTTTAAGGTTTACTCCCCTTTTAAAGCACAATTCTAGAAATATTTCGTCTCACTGTCTGTCGATTTCTCTATGTTACTAACGTTACCGATTGATCTCAAAGTTAAGGGGTATCGATATATATTTTGAGAAAGAGCGCTTGCTGCTGTCTGTAACGGATTTGATAAACAAACTTTATGGATTATGTTTTGTGACATACCAAAAAAAGAAAACGTTGTTTATTGTCTGACTGTAATAATTTATTTTTTGAGGCACATCTGACGTAATGTAGCAGCTTAACAAACTTGCTCTACCGGATTGTTTCTCTTCTTGAACGCAGAGTTTCAGTTGCAGCCCATGAGTGACATCATTTTTCCAGTAACGTCATTGAACACGTTCATAACTTACCATAACATAGAAAGCGAGCTTCATAGATTAAGTGAAGACATACAGAGGAAGTTTAGAAAGTTGCTTTCTGTGAAGGAGATCAAATTCATTGTTTTCCTATCAAGTGTAAAAGTCTTAGTATCCCTTGACTAAAGTTATGTGCATGTTCTTGTACTTATAACGTTAGAGGTAAAGTTGGTTTTATATTCGCACATTTAGAAGTCCCTATATTGTTTACCATGTTACTTTGAATATTCGATCGGAATTAGCCTGCAAGTATGACTTCTAAATAACATTAATTCTATCTAATTGATTGTGAACAATGTTGTACTTTGATAATCATTTGGTGCTTATATGATTTTCCTATTCGGAATTTGCAAAGAATACTTTTCTGAAATTATATTGTTAAGGAGAATGTCTGAATATCCGAATATAACTTTTCCTTTATCTTATACTTCACTTTGAAGAACCTTTCATCTATAGTTTGCTATTCATTAATCCAGCCTTTTGAAAGGGTTTTTTCTTAATAGGTAGATCTTTTTGCTGTTGTTCGCCTCATTTTCTGTTTAGTTATGAGATTTCAATGCTGAATTTAGATGAAATTTTAAGCACTTTTTACCTGACTTTATTGAATCAATTATCTTGTTGGATGGTCATCATAACCACACTTTTTGATGTACCAAAACATTTCCTAAATATTTATAATAAAGAAATAAATATGGCAAATATGTGTTTTTAAAACAGAAATATATTGCATCATTTATCATGCATCAACGTTTTAAATTAGAAACTGTAGCCTAGTGTAATTTATTAAGCAAATAACTGACTGGCCAGCACATTCAACTTTCCTCAGTCAGAATGTGGCCATTTAAATAATAATAAAAAACTAAAACATAATAATAATAATAATAACAACAACAACAGTTAAGAGCTTCACAGTTTTTCTAGCCTCTTGTATAAGTACTTTACACTTTATTGGTTATTTTTTGTTTCAAGAAAAGTGATTGATAATAAAAGTTACTTGTCAAATCTTTTCCCAATTTGAAAACAATAAAGTAGTGAAAGATGACTTTGCTTATGTCAGGTGTTTTCTTGCACAGCTGGATGTTGGACTCTTGAAAAATAATTGTTTGTATTGGCCAAAACTGATTAACTGAAGTCACACCAGGATTACGCTTGGTCTTAATGCCTTTTTCGATGGGTTATTTTCACTATTTATGATGGCATAGCAGTCAAAAAAGAACAAATGAGCTCATGTATTGGACAAATTCTGGACCTTTGTCAGTGTGGGTGGGTGGGTCTTCCGAAAACCCCTGGCTACGGGCCTGGTGAGTGTTTTTTTTAAGTGGATAAAAGGATTAGTTCACACAAAAATAAAACTTCTGTTATTAATTACTCACCTTCACGTCCTTTTAATTCCTGCATGAAATCTAAGTTTCCTCATCATCCTTTTATGGTCCAGACACATTTATAGTCCAGAAAAGGAACTAAACACATTGTCAAAACATTCCATGTGACTTCAGTGGGTCAACTATAATCATATGAAGCTCCAAGAACACTTTTGTGTGTCAAAAACGTATCAGATCAGGACATGCGTTTATTATGAACTCTGATTACCTGAAGCGGAAGAGAGGACAAATAGTGGTACTTAATCACATAATTTAAATTTTTGGGTGAACTAACCTTTTGAAGTTTTATATGAAAGGCCATGGTCCTTTGTTATTCATACAATGCAAGTCAACAGTTACCTGCACTTATAGAGTCAAACATAAATATACAGGCAAAACATATTTAACTTCTGTGACACCTGAAAACACATTGAGGTCTAATAAAGGGAAACTATAGGTCTGTGCAAAAAGCTGAGCAATATTAACAGTAACTTATTATTGCATCTTACCCAATGATCCCACTTTCTTCTTTTGACAACCACAATGTCCTTTACATCTCAATCAACCCACATAGTATAAATGTACCAGTGGCTCTCAACTCTGTTGGAAATTAAATCAACATATGAATATATTTAAATCAAAATAGTAATACATTCTTGTTGATTAAGATATGTGTTTTATTATTAGACACGTCGAGATGGATGCAAAAGTAAGTGACCCCTTTAGCAGCGAGGCAGAGCAGCTTCCAGGAGCAGGAATTGTGGGAAGGTGAGTCTGTCACCAGAAATACTACAATCTGTAAAAGCCCAAAACTCCAGAAATTGTTTATTGTTTAACTCTTATTGAGAGTCACATTAGATAAAAGACACTGCTAAATGATTAATTTCTTTAAAAAAATTATTTTAATTGTAACTTTCTTTGTTGTTGTTTATATATATATATATATATATATATATATATATATATATATATATATATATATATATTTATATGTATGTAAGTATATATAATATGCCCATATGCGATGTTGTTACCTTTAATTGAGTTATGACGCTATTAAGTTATGACGCTATTATTTTTATTACTCAATATTATTGTCGTCTCTCTTGAATGTCAGGCTTTGGCTGCCCAAAGGTCTGTCTGGAAATGTGATTAAGGATTGGGTGGACCGCAGGCGGAAGTCCATCCGTCCATGGGCCGGCTTTGTTGACCAGCGCAAGTTTTCCAAGCCCCGTAATTTTGGAGAGCTGTGCCAGCGTGTTGTGAGGAACCTGGACACCTATCACAGCAACTACACCTTCATCTTCATGGCTCTCATCCTCTATTGCATGTAAGGAACTGCTCAGTAAAAATCACCCTGAAATTTAAATGTATGCAAATAAAATGCATTAAACTAGTTCATATAGACAAAATAGGCTATAATAAAGACACCTCAAAAGGTAAAGTCTAGATTGCATATGCGGCCGGCTGGAAGTGCGATATGCACATCAATATAGCACCATTTTTTATGATGCTGTATAACAATAATTAAGGGGACACGAAACACCAAAACGCATTTTTTGAGCTGTTGACAGTCGTATACGTGTCCCACACTGCTAAAAACACTATTAGGACACATATATTTCACTAAAAAGTGAAAATTGGTTGTTTTTGCATTATTTCGAGCAAATTCGTACTTCCGGTTTGAAACAAATTTTTGAAGCTGCGTCACGGCCATGAGATCTTAGCGTGTATTCCTGCTTATAGACTGGACGTCTGTACCTGGGAGTTTCTTATTACGTCTCTGAGTGTGTTGCATTCAGTCATGAGTAAGACTTGGTTCAAACCAATCAGCGCGTTCTATTGTGTATGCGGTGCAACTTCTTTAAAATGCATGATAGCTTCCAAGTCTGTTTTTACCAGTTACAGTGTTTAGACGGCAGAGAGACGACACGTTGTGTTGCCAAGCGGGAGAACATGAATTGTTTGGAGATACAGGTCAACACTGTTGCTTTTAGAATTTGCTGCAGAGAAGGTTTCGTTTTCATTTTCCCTTTATGAGAGCGCAGCTGTACTGTGGATCACGTGTGCACGTGTTTAAGGAACATTGTTTACCCGAGAGCATTTCTCATCTGGAAAAGGTGAAATCCTGACGCCGCTCGTCTTCTTTTAATAAAGACGTGGCTCCATTTAGTGTTGATTGTCCTGTCCTGAGCGACTAGTGGTCTTTGTTCGTTTATTCAGAGGCAAAGTTAGTTCGTATCGTCAGCAGTACTCTTTCAGTGTTTAAATACAGACCTTAGATGAATGATTTCTAAGTTAATAAAGTTTACTGTATGTTAATATCACTACAATATTACGGACTGAAAAATCTGCTGTAAATGCTGCTCTCCCGAGTGTAAGTGCCACAAACAAACTTACCGTTGTGGAGGATTTTCGCCGCATTGTGTGACAGGAATAACACACTATACCTACCGAGTGCATCTAAGTTAAAGAGAAATGCAGAGTTAAAATGCAGAGTTTTTTTTCTTTCATTTGCCGTGCGGTATCAAACACTGCATAAAAGATACACCCTTCCAGCAATTCCTCTAAACACATATCTCGTTTGTCACGAGGGGCGTGAATGAAATTCTTGAATGAAAGAGCCAAACTGCAGTTAAAGTCCACTATTTAATAATTTTAAACAAATTTAATACATTTGTAAACACAGTTACTGTCTTTCTCCTCTGCGTCTGTGTGTTTGTTTTTGCCTCTGTAAAAATCAGCGCGTGCCCAAACCGACACTCCCATTTTTATGCAAATTTTTACGGACCATGCCTTTTCCCCTCCTTCGACACTCCCCCCTAAAAAGAGCTGGACACGCCCACTTTCCTGACTTTTTCCAAAGTAGAGGTGTGAAAACCCTCTGCTGAAACGAGGGTTTCATGGCCCTTTAATATTTTTACAGTACTGTGACGGTTGGGGTGGACGTTAATAAAATACAATAAATGTGAAATTTAATAATAAATATAAATAATTCTCATTAACTTCCAGCCGCAACCATACCCGATCTAGCAACAGCCACCTCAAAGCCTCTGCACACACTCACTCAACATGGGTGTGTGAGTGTGTGCTTAATGTTCACATTTACGCAACCATCTGGAAGACGTTTAACAATATAAACATTGACAAGATGTGTCAGGATGTTAGCTTTAGTGCTAATTAGCCATCTTCTTTCTCATCTTCTGTTTCAGTATCAGTTCTCCAATGCTTTTGATTGCTTTGGGAGTGTTTGCTGGTGCCTTCTATATAATCCACTTGAAAACGCTGGAAAAGAAGCTGGTGGTTTTTGGTAAGAAAGTGAGATGTTCTTTTAGTAATGGTGTATGAGGCTACATTTAGAAGCATATAATTTTCATCATGTTTGGGCTCTTCATTCCACATCTAGAGGGTTGTTTTGCACTGTGAGAGTTTTCTTATGTGGACACAGTTAAAATGTCTTCATGTATTATAGTTTAAATTGTGAAAATGACCTCTTCATTCATGATTTACCAGTAGAAATCTTAGAGAAAAGGCTTTTGGGCCAAAACTGGAAACTTTTTATGCATTTTTCCTGTTTGTTTACATGATAAGCTGCATTTTTGTGACTGAAAATAAGTTTTAAAGTTGAAGTTTATAGGTGCCTTAAGGGCCAATTCATACAGGGCGTCAGCGCTTCCCTTTCACTTAGAATGGGCGACGTCAGGTGTTGCCGAACTGAATTGTGGATCCGCTTGCTGCAGAAGATGGGACTTTCTCAACTTTTCCAGCACCAATGGAAGCTGAATGAGTTTTCACTCATTCATAGTGTTTAAAGACTACATATTTGCAGCTTGACACTGTTTTTTAATAGTAACTAGATTTGAAAAATAGATTTTAACTGGGGTGTCACGGTGGTGCAGTGGGTAGTACGATCGCCTCACAGCAAGAAGGTCGCTGGTTCGAGCCTCGGCTGGATCAGTTGGCATTTCTGTGTGGAGTTTGCATGTTCTCCCCTTGTTCACAAGAGTTTCCTCCGGGTGCTCCGGTTTCCCTCACAGTCCAAAGACATGCGCTGCAGGTGAATTGGGTAAGTTAAATTGTCCTTAGTCTATGTGTGTGAATGAGTGTGTATGGATGTTTTCCAGTACTGGAAATAACATCAATAAAATGATTGTCAACATTTAAAAAAAATATATATTTTTTCATTTTTATTTATTTATTTTATTTATTTTGTCTTTACTTTTATGAATTTGCTTTTGTGTTGTTCATTTTTTTACTTTATTTTGTCTGGTCGCTCTGTATCTTACCAAGCTGACATTTTCACAGAAAGATAATTCCAGCATTTACAGATGATTTGGACAAACTCTTGTGGAAGACATTTAAAAAAAAAAGGGCTTGTGTTGAAGAAAATGTTTCAAATGTATCTGTATCAAAGCAGAAGTTGATAGCTTGATTCATAGTTTGTATCTCTGTACTTAAAGTACTAGTTTATCTGAATATTTGTTTAGATTTAAGTGTTTCTATTGAGGAAATGCTCTCATTTGTGATGCATCTCAGGTCGTGAATTGACTCAGGGACACCAGTTGGGTTTGGCAGGAGGGGTTTCCTTCCCAGTGTTCTGGCTTGCAGGAGCAGGATCCGCTGTCTTCTGGGTTCTAGGTGAGTTTTTAACCTTCCGTTATATTTCTGTGTTTTCTCCATACCTTCCTTCTGAACCTCTCGAATTGTTTCACTGCAGGTGCTACCCTGGCTGTTATCGGGTCTCATGCTGCGTTTCATGAGCTGGAGTCTCCTGACGTGGATGAGTTGCTTATGGAACCCGTTTAAACCTCTCACCTTTGACCTTTTGCCTCACGTTAACCTCAAATGTCTCCCCTCATCTTTTGTATCAGCACCTGTTGGTTGCACTAATCTGACAATATTAGTTTACTGAACGATTGGCCAGGAAAGACTGTTAAATGGCCCAGACAGATGAAGCACATTCAAAGACCTTTAAATGCCTTTACTGGTACCTGTTAGTTTGTTACATTTTATTTATTTTGAAATATCAAAGCACAAGGTAGTAAATGAACTAAGACAATGTTACAAAATGCAGTATAGTCAAACGTTTGAGAGATTCACTTTAAGAATGTTGTAAACTAGTAGCCACTGACATCAGTAATAGGATAATAAATACTATGGAAGTCTAATAATAATAAAGAATAAATAAACAGGATTGGAGCAAAATGATAGTGAGTAAATGATGACAGAATTTTCATCTCTTTAAAGCAGGGCTGCCCAAACCTTTTTTTCATGAAGGGCAAAAACAAAACTTGATTGAGCGTGGTGGGCCGAAGCTAAATATACCAAACTGTATTACATTATTTGCCAGGATCACTTACTAATTTAACAATATTTAAAAATAAATAGAAAAAAATCTAATCATATTAATAATAATAATAATAATTTTTTAAATACTGTACTTATAATACAATAAAACCCTACACAATTTTATTTTATTTTTTACAAAAATGATGTGGTTTTAGCAACGTGCCACACACATATACAGTATATGTCTGCTTCTAAAAATGTATTTCGTGACTCTTTAAAAGAATAAATGAATTCACAACATTTAATTTCACTTCATTTTTTTTGTAGTTTATCAATTAAACAAACAAACATAGGTTATGTTAAATTAGTGATGATTTCTGTTGAAGGCATTCGCCTCAACCTTAACCATTATTCTTCCACTCGACTCAGATGGGATGGTGGACCAAATCAAAAGGTACCGCGGGCCTAGTTTGGGCATAACTGCTTTAAATGCACAGTTCGCCCAAAACATAATTTTAAAGTTGAATGACTTTTATTTTGACAGACTTTTCAAAGACTTTAACTGTTTTAATAGGCTATAAAGAAACTGACAAAACAAATAGCCTTTTTTTTCAGTAAATGTTTAACAGCAGAATGAAATAAAGTCTTATATTGGATTAATAACGTGAATAACGTAAGGGTGATTAAATAATGACTGAATTTTGACATAAATTTTGGGCCATATATATTCGATATATATGATATTTAAAATCTGCTTAATCAGCTTTTGATCAAAAGGTCACGCTAGCTCATCAGAAAGAGCATGAAAAATCAAACAACACGATTGTATTGTTTCGATGGTCAGTTTCTGTGGTATGTGGGTACCGGTTATTACATAATCATTTTGTTTTG